>NC_060280.1:96683711-96692977 GCF_021613505.1 Equus quagga
GCGGGCGGGCGGGCGCAGACTGACTGACTGACTGACTGGCTGGCGGGCGGACCTGAGGCGGGCGGGCACAGACTGACGGACGGACTGACTGCCGGCCTGACGGCGGGCTGCGCGCGCCCGCGAGGCGCCCGGCCCAGCTCCCCGCACCCCCGCCTTCCGGCGCCCGCTGCCTCCTGCCTCCCCCTCTAGTCGGACCCGCGCGGCCTGGCGAGGACGCCGAGAGAACCTTCGAGAGCTTTCCAGAACCTTCGAGATTCCCGCGGTGCCCGTGAGGGAGGCGCTTCTGGCCGAGGGCCAGCCAAGCTTGGGGCGCGGAGTGGCGGCGTGTGCCCTCCCGGGCGGAGGGTCCCCTGGCCTCGCTTCTTTGCGTAGCCGTCACTGTGACGTCCCTTTTGCCCGACGCGGGGCCACGCACCGCCCGCTTGGTTTCCGGCGCGCCTCCGTCACCTCAGATGTGCGGGTGGCGCCCCGGGGTCCCTGGTGTCCCCAGGCCGTGCGGCCCCCTGCTCCTGGGGTGGCCTGTGACCGCTGGCCTGACAGGGGGAGGCCGTGCTGGGGGAGGACAGGCACCCCGGGGTGCGCCCCCGTTGTCACCTCGCTGTGGTTCACGTCCGGGAGCCGTCTCGCTGCCCGTGTCGCCGTCTCACGTTAACCAGGACGACCGCGAGCGTCCTCCGCTCTGGTGCCCGGCAGGGTGGCTGGGGGTGGCAGGGCTGCTGGCATGTGACTGGTGTCCTCTGACCTGTGACTGGCGCCCCGTCAGGTGCCGCGAGAGCAGCTCTGCCACCGGCCCGCAGCATCCAGCGCCGGGTACGTGTCAGGGGACAGAGGTGACCGTGCGGTGTCCGTCTGGTGGGAGCCGTCGGGCCCCTCGGTGTCCGGCAGTGGAGGCACGGTGGCCACACGAGGACAGAGCCACGTCGCTGCGCGTCCGAGTCCGGAGAGAAGCGTTTCTGGTGCGTTTCCAGCAGAGGGGCAGATTTTGTTTTTTTTGCTGAGAAAGACTGGCCCCGAATGCGGCGTGCTGCCTGCGTGTTGGTGTGTGAGGTGCCGCCACAGCATGGCTGTCGGGCGGGGAAGGCCCAACCCGTGAACCTGGGCCACCGATGCGGACGCGCGACCTCACGGCTCAGCTGCCGCCCCGGAGGCAGCCTCTCGGGCCGCGTGCGTCTCGGTGACCTGGGACGCCTGTGCATCCTCCGGGCGGGCCTGTGAGTGACCGTGGGGACGGCCGGGTGTGCGCGGAGGCGACAGCCATGGGAGCACGCCGTGACCGTGCGCTCTGTGCCCGCCGCAGCCCCGAGCGGGCAGTGTGACAGTTGGCCGCAGTGTTCCCGCTGTCCCTGCACGACAGGGCCCCACCGAGCCTGTCGGCGCAGCCAGCTCGGCCTGCGGGTCTGGGCCCCGAGCCGCTCTCGCCCCGCGGCCTCTGCACGCGCCCCCGGCCCCCGGGGAGCCAACCTGGCACTCGACCTGTCACATGGCGCTCAGGCTCCGAGGGCACGGCGGGGACACTGCCAGGCCTCCTTCCCGCCACGTCTCCTGCTGAGGGTGGGCCACGAGCCAGCTCAGACGGAGGGAGAGGCTTCGCCCAGCAGACGGGGCTCGCGGACCACGGCCTCTTACGGACGAGGGGACCGAGGCGGAGGGCGGCCAGGCCCCTGGTCCGGGGCACAGCGGGGACGGGAAACCGAGTCCCGCTCCAGAGCCCGGACCCGTCAGCGAGCCCAGGTTCCAACAGAGCCAACTCGGGTGCGGTGTGGCTGGCGTGGGAGTGCCCTGTGGGGCTGTGACCGAGAATGGCAAGCTGGTGGCTCCGGAACACAGCTGTTTATGAGCTCACGGTTCTGCAGGATCTGCGACCTCGCGTGGGCGGGGCTGCGCCCTCCCGGGGCCCTGGCAATCCTGGGCTCGGGGACACATCCTCCCGTCTCCGCCTCGGCCTTCACGTGGCCTGCCTTCTCCTCCGTGGCCGTGTCTGTCCGCTTCCTGCAGGGACGCCCGTCACCGCACGAGGGCCGTCCCACTCCAGCTCAACCGCGCCTCCGCTGAGGACGTCCGCAGAGACCCTGCTTCCAGCGAGGTCCCCGTCTGAGGTTCCGAGTGGACGTGAATTGTGGGGGGACGCCGTTCAGTCCAGCCCAGCCAGCGGTCAGTCCCGACCCGCAGGGAGCTTGTCGCCGCAGCGCTGCCTCGCTGATTCCCGCCGTACCGTCATTATTCGTCTACCTGCTCGCCTCCCCGGGACGCCGACCCCCTGCGGAGGGGAGCGCGCGCGCCATCCATCGTTGCGTCCTGGAGGATGGGGAAAAGTTAATTTTACCAGCTGTCCCGGGCGCCCGGGTCCTAACTTGGCCTTCGGGGCCATTGATGGCTGCGCTGACCCCTTCGTGGCCTGACCGGCTTTAACCCCGCAGAGCGGGGTCTCCCTCTCAGCACTGCTGACATCGGGCGGGTCACTCTCTGTGGGGCCGTCCTGGGCACTGTTGGGGGTTGAGCAGCATCCCTGGCCCCACCCACTCGATGCCCCCGTTGTGACAACTACAGATGTCCCCAGACATGACCCAGTGTCCCAGGGGAACAGAATCACCCCCGGGGAGGCCCATGGACACAGATTAATTGCATCGCCACCATCATTGCTGGAAGAGGCCAGGGCAGGGTCCACCTGCTCCCTGGGGTGCTCGGAGCCGCACCCAGTGTGGGCTCACCGCTGGCGCAGGAACGGAGGAAAGGAAGACCACCCCCCAGAGCAGGCCGAGTTCCCTCCAGGGCCTCCGCGTGCTGGGCAGGACGTCCCTCGGGCCGTGGGCCGCGGCAGGAGGAGATGAGCGCCCAGGGCCGGGTGGCCCCTCCCGGCACCTGCTCCCGCCATCAGCCCAGCCCGTCATTCTCCCTCCACCGTCTCCTGGCATTCCAGTTCTGATTTGGGCAAACGGAGCTGGGTTTTCCTTTTTACGCAAGACATTCCTTCCTGAAAACCGAGACCTGTCGAGCCGCACACCTCAGTGACCACTGGGTCGCCTTTGGCGAGGTTATTTCTTCAGGGGCTGGTGAGCGGGCGCCGTCCACAGGGACTGTCCCGCCACGGGACCAGCGCGTCTCAGACGAAGTGCCGACAGGGTGACAGCTTGGGATTCTTGGCCCATGTTTCAGCACAGAACACGGATCACCTCTGTGTCCCTTTGCTACGGCCGCCGTCACAAAGTCCCAAAACACATTTGGTCTCCCCCACTACCGGAGGCCAGTTGTCCGAACTCAAGTGTCCTCAGGGTCATGCTCCCTCCGGAGACTCCAGGGGAGGCTCCTTCTTGCCTTTTCCAGCTTCTTGGGGCTCCTTGCTCGTGGCCCCATCACTCCAGTCTCTGCCTCTGTCTTCACACAGCTGCCTTCTCTCTGTGTCGCTGCGTCCAGGTTTCCCTTATCTTATAAGGACACCAGTCAACGGACTCAGGGCCCACCCGAATCCAATAGGGCCTCATCGTAACTGATTACGTCTGCAAAGACCCTGTTTCCAGATAAAGTCACACTCATGGGGTCCCAGGGGCTAGGACTTCAACATAATTTTTTGGGAGGCGCCATTCAGCCATAACAATATCACAGTGAGTTTTCAAGCTCCTCACTAAGCCGCCTCTAGTCCAGTGTCATGAGCAGCAGCGTTATAGATTAGGGCTTGCAGGTAAAATACAGGATTACATTATTGGACATATATTAGATACAAATTATTAGACATGGATTGTATACATAATGAATACAAATTAGCTATGTTATCAGAAACATAGCATATAGATAATGAGTACATACTAGATATATAATTAGATACATCATTAGTAACTTAGCATAAGTACCTCCCAGCCATTGCATGCTAAAAAAATATGTATATAAAATTTAAAGGTAGCTGGGTGTTGTGTATTTTTACTTGCTAAATCTGGCAACTCTGTTTATTCGTTGGATTTATGGAGTCTTTTTCTCCAAAGATGCCTTGGGTGGGGATGTCAAACCTACACATGGAGTGAGGAACGTTCTGTCGATGTCGCTGTTTCTGCAAGGACCCTTGGCAGGTGCCAGTTGGGGTCTTGTCTTGATCAATAGGAAAGCTTTCAACAGTGCGTGCCTGAGTGTGGGCACACAGCTTCCAGAATCGGAGAACTGGAGATGAGATAGATTTTTAAAAACAGGTGTTGGCTGCCTTTTGTTTTAAAATCAAACATTTCAAAAACTAATTTTATTGAAATTTGAAGAAATAAGTGGGCTGGTGCTGTTAGAATTCACACACCATACAACTCACCTGTTTAAAGTGTGCAGTTCACGGACTCAGCATATTCGCAAAGTTGGACAACTGTCATTACAATCAAATCTTAGACATTCTCGTCACCCCAAAAGCAACCCCATCCCCATCAGCAGTCGCCCCCGCCTCCCCCCCAGCCCCTGGCCCCCATGAGCCCGCTCCCTGTCTGTGGCTCTGCCTGTTCTGGACCTTTCACATCAATGGGATCACACGCTGTGTGTCCTTCTGTGTCTGCTTCTCTCCCTGAGCATTGTGTGTTCAAGGACCATCCTCGTGTAGCTGTGTCAGGGCCTCGCTCCTTTTCATGGCTGCATAATATTCCATTGTATGGTGTAGCAGGCTAAATAATGTGCCCCAAAAGATATCCGCGTCCTAACCTCTGGAACCTGTGAATGTTCTCTTATGTGGCAGAAAAGGAATTTGCAGATACGATTAATTTAAGGATCTCAAGATGGGAGATGCTCCTAGATTATCCAGGTGGGCCTTAAATGTCATTACAAGTGTCCTTGTAAGACGGAGGCAGAGGGAGACTCGACACTCACAGAAGAGGAGGTGACCACGTGAAGATGGAGGCAGAGACTGGAGTGAAGCGGCCACAAGCCCAGGAATGTCTGGGGCCCCCAGAAGTTGAAAGAGACAGGAAGGACCCTCCCCTGGAGCCTCTGGAGGAAGCATGGCCCTGCTGCCACCTTGACTTTGACCCAGTGACAATGACTTCTGGGGGACTTCTGGCCCCCAGAACTGTGAGAGAATAGATTGGTGTTGTCCAACCACCCAAGGACGTTAAGACGTTAAGAGGACGAGCTGAGGGGCTGGCCTGGCGGCACAGCAGTTAGGTTCACACGTTCTGCTTCAGTGGCCTGGGGTTCACCAGTTCAGATCCTGGGTGCGGACAAGGCACCGTGTGGCAAGCCATGCTGTGGTAGGCGTCCCACATAGAAAGTAGAGGAAGATGGGCACAGATGTTAGCTCAGGACCTGTCTTCCTCAGCAAAAAAAAAAAAAAAAAAAAAACGAAGAAGAAGAAGAGGAGGTGAGAGGCTGGCCTGGTGGTGTACTAGTTAAGTTCCCGTGCTCTGCTTCAGCAGCCGGGGGATCACAGGTTTGGATCCCGGGCACAGACCTAGCACCGCTCATCAAGCCATGCTGTGGTGGCATCCTGCATAAAATAGAAGAAGACTGGCACAGGTGTTAGCTCAGCGACAATCTTCCTCACACAATAAAAAGGAAGAGGAGATGAGGACAGGCACACACACAGGCATGACCACGTGACGACACAGAGACGACAGCCTTTTTCTCACCAGGGAGCGAGAACTCAGGGGGAACCAGCCCTGCCGATACCTGGACCTCAGACTCCAGCCTCCAGCCCCGGGAGAGAACCGAGGTCTGTCGTCTGAGCCGCCCATCTGTGGTGTCCGTTCTGGCAGCCCAAGCGGACTGATCCAGCAGCCTCGGGGAACCAATACCCACTTATTTTTTTTGTCCCTGCCTCCAGCAAAAAAGAGGAAGGTTGGCAGCACATGTTAGCTCAGGGCCAGTCTTCCTCACCAAAACAAACGAAAAATTACACATGTGAGTCAACCAGCTATCGCTGGCCTGGAAGATACAGGTGTGTCACCAGCCGAGGAACATGGGTGCATCTAGAAGCTGGAGCTTCCAGAAGGGTCAGCCCTGCCCACACCTGCATTTTAGCCTGAGGAGACCTGTGTCGGACTTCTGGCCTCCAGGAGTGTCAGAGAATAAATGTATGTTGTTTTAAGCCATTAAAAAAAAATTACACTTGTGGACATTGAAATAAGAAGAAAACTATCCCAACTTTCTAATGATCCCCATTTTATGTATTTCTGATTCACCTTTATAAATGCTGAAAATATTAAGCATGGTGATATTATTAAGAACACAGTTCAAAAACATGTCATACCGCCGCACACCCATCAGGATGGCAACTATAAAAAAAAGAACAGAAAATAAGCGGCGTTGGCAAGGACATGGAGAAGTTGGAAGCCTCATGCATGGCTGCTGGGAACATAAAATGGTGCTGCCACCATGGAAAACAGTTTGGGAGTGCCTCAAAAAGTTGAAAATAGAATGACCGTATGATCCGGCAATCTCAGCTGTGGGTATCCATCCAAAGGGATTGAAAGCTGGGTGTCAAAGAGATGTCTGCACACCCACGTTCACAGCAGCCAAAAGATGGAAACACCCCAAGTGTCCATGGATGGATGATGGATCCACACAGTGTGTCCATCCACACCCTGGAATATTACGCAGCCCTGAAAAGGAAGGCGATCCTGACACCTGCTCCCACGTGGACGGACCTGGAGGACGTGATGCTCAGTGACATGAGCCAGACACAGAAGGACACACACTGTGTGGTCCACTCACAGGAGGTCCCCAGAAGAGCCACATACACAGAGACAGAAAGTGGATGGGGGGCCAGGGGCTGGGGGAGGGGTGGGAGTCAGTGTTTCCTGGGGACAGAGCTTCCGTTTGGGGAGATGGAAGGTTCTGGAGACGGATGGAGGGGACGGTGGCAAAACCGTGTGAATGTGCTTCCTGCCGCTGAGCTGTGCACTGAAAAACGGTTAAGATGGTCAGTTTACATTATGCTCATTTTACCACAATAAAAAATTTTTGCTAAAAAACCCCATCCCTGCAAGCACGCATCCCTCATACCGCGTGGGACGTTTCCCAAAGTGGTCGCTGTTCAGAGCAGAGGGTGACGGACACCCTGTGAGGAGCACGACCCCGCCACCAGCCCCTTCTGCATGTTCCCCGAGCGGCCGCGTCCTCCCCTCCTTGGAGACCCGCCGTCCCGGACCGGGAGAGGGCGGCGCGCGGCGGAGTCTCTCCAACGGAGAGTCAAGGATTAGGCCCCGTTGAGTTTCCATCCTGTCTGCCTTTGATTTTTTTAAAAAAGCCTTTCATTTCCACGATTAGGCGTTTCGGGGCAGCCCGCGCGGTGCCATCTGCATTTCAAACAGGGGCGGCCGAGCCGATTTGTTTTCTTCCTTTTTTCTGTTTCCTTGTTCTCCTCCCAGACGTCGGTAATCTACAACCATCTTTTATTTGTTTTCTTCAAGGTCCTCTATCATATTATCTCACATTGTTCCCAGGCAGTAACTTTCCTCTTTGTCTGAAACTCTCACACACGGACCCGGCCGCACGTCCCACACGCCCGTCCCCACCAGGCCCCTCTCCTGGGGTCCCAGCCGGCGCCCCTCTCAGCACTGGGAACCCACATTCTTCAGGGTCGCCCACCCCTGTTTCGGTTCCACCCAGAATGCACACAGTGGAAGTCCAGATTCCGCCTTTCCGAGTCCCCAGGATCCTCCGGCCGCTCACGCGCCCACCGCTCTGTGGAGAATCCACCGAAGGGCCCGGCTTCTCCCTCCCGGGCTGGACCCCATCTGTGCAGAGTCGCCCTCTCACCGGGCGGATGCACCTCAGCTCTGCAGTGAGGACTCGAAGTGGATTCAAAGGAACCTTGTTTATTTCCACATCTGCTTCTGCCGCACACGGGCCGTTTTTAAAATCGTGATAAAACACACGTAACAAAATCTACCATCTTAACCATTTTGGGTGCACAGCTCAGTGGCTTTAGGTACCTTCACGCCGTCATACGGCCGTCCCCACTGTCCGTCTCCAGATCCTTCTCACCACCCCAAACTGAAACCCCGTCCCGGTGAAACACGGGCCCCCCATCGCCTCCTCCAGCCACAGGGTCATTTTGAAACCTGGGCTCTCCTTTCCGCATTCTTACACGTCTGTCAGCCGGACGGAGCGGTTCCATCACGGCTGTGGTTCAGAAATGGAAACTGTGGGTGTTTATTTTAGTTGCCTCATACTTTATATTCATCGTGGGCCATGGGTCGGCTCACGATAGGAAGCGTAGGGTAGCTTCCATAGTGTTTTAATGCTTTTAATCAGGACCAGATGAATTCACTTTACGACCATCTACGCAAACGAAGTGGAACGCGTCGACAGGAGGTGTCAGTCTCCCTACCATCCAGCCTTTCATTCCGCGAATGTGAAACTGATCAATAAAAAGAGAAAAAAACCCACAGCTCCGTGTCAGAGTGATAAAAGCTGGAGGAACAGTCAAGCTCCCAGATGAGGATGAGGACGTCGGGAAGAGAAACGCACTGTTTACCGGCGTCTGCGTCCCCCCTTGGGTGGGGGGGCACCGTCTCCCCGGCCGCCGTCTAGTCTGTTTGCTGAGCATCCCGCCATCGTTAGGACCCTCCGTCCTCGTTAGGCAGTTTCGCACATCAAACGCGGTGCTCTCTGCCTGGCCGCCGGGGCGCCTGCACGGCCCCACTTCCAGACGCGCGCCGTCTCTTTGGTACAATATAGCTGTAAACGTTTCCGTAAACACTCCCTTTTTTCCTTAGTTGTCTGAAAATCCTAGACTCTGACACTTGCTTTTAACAGCACCATACATCTAAATAGAAGAGAGCGAGGGAAACAGAAGGAAGAATAATAAAAATAAACTTTTCTTTTTGGCACAACGTTCATTTGCTATATCCTAAATCACGGATGCGCCGTTGCTGTCTGCCCGCTCCGTGATCCACCTCGTCCCGGGAGAAAGTGGCTCCGATTCCCTCAGGATGAAGGGAGGCCTGGGCGAGGACGGGCCTCCTGGTGGTGGACAGAGTCCTTCGGTAACTTGACCGCGGGAGCGATGATTCGCATGTGCTTGTGCGATGGGATGGTGTGGAAACACATGCAAATGTGTGTGTGTAAAACCGGTGAGATCCGAGTAGGTTCTGTGGACGGTACCAAGGCCTGGATCCTGGATTTGATACTCTAGTATCTGGGTGCTCCACCATCTGGGCAGTCCAGCGTCTAGTTACTCTAGTATCCAGGTACTCCAGTACCTGGGTACTCCATGATCTAGGCACTGTGGTGTCTGGTTACTATAGTATCTAGGTACTCCAAAATCTAGGTACTCCAGTACCTGGGTACTCCATGATCTAGGC
>NC_060280.1:96692987-96740141 GCF_021613505.1 Equus quagga
ATGATCTAGGTACTCCAGTACCTGGGTACTCCATGATCTAGGCACTGCGGTGTCTAGTTACCCTAGTATCCAGGTGCTCCGATACCTGGGTATTCCGGTGTCTACGTACTCCAGCGTCTACTTACTCTGGTATTAGGTACTCCAGCATCTCTGGACTCTAGTATCTAGGTACTGTAGTACTGGTTACTCTAGTATTTAAGTGCTCTAGCATCTGGTTACTGTAGTGTCTAGGTACTCTAGTAATCTGGCTACTCTGGTTACCAGATGGTACCAGCGGGGGAGGCCGGGTAAAGGGTGCACCACATCCTTCTGTAGATTTGTTTGTGCCTTTCAATGACTCTATTTCAAAATAAAAAGTTTAAAATTACATTAAAGAGCAAAACCAAAGAAGCGCCCCAGAGGTCAGTCCTGTCCCCAAGCCGGCGGGGCTGCACGGTGGACAGAGGCGAGCAGGCGCCCGTGTGACCACGCAGCAGGGGTGGCCTTCGAGGCCCCCGCAGCGGGGTGGGGAGCCGGGGAGGCCGCGGGGGCGCTGGCAAGGCCTCGTGCTCTCGGAGAGCCACGCTGTTCCTCACCGTGTCCCCACGCACAGCCCGCTAGAGTCAGGATGAATTCTCATCTGTGCGGGAGACTTGGGGGGCCTCCCAGCAGCTCGGCCCCCCGCCCCCAGAGGTCTCTCCTGACCTCACGTTCCTGGGATGTCCACCTCTGCCCAGACCCTCGAGTGACGTGCTCAGGGGACCTGGACCATGGGTGTTCACTGGCGGGGGGCCTAGGGACCCGTGGGCCCCAGCTCTGGGGGGACAGAGCCCATGACGTATTTGAAAGCCCCGCAGCACGCCACGTTTCCGCCGAGCCATGTCGAGCCCAGAGTCACCTATGCGGGAGACCAGCGCCCGGTGTCCTTGTTAGAATGAAGGAGAGCGTTAATATTCCACCGGGCAGCCCGCAGTTCTGGAAGCAACGGGGCGACGCCGTTCTGAAAACACAGCCACGAGGGACCCTCGGGACTCCCGGCGAGGGAGGCGACAGCCGTGTCGCTCAGGGGCCGTGTATGAAGTGAGGGGAGGGGGCCCTCGGCTGCCGCACCCCCATCTCGCTTTGGGGGCCGGGGAACCTCAGAGCCTCGGGGACTGACTGCGGCTCCCTGAAGGAGCCTGTCCCGTCGGGACGCCGCCCTCGAGCGCCGGGGGAGGACAGGCAGCAGGTGAGGCCACAGCGGCAGGACGGGGCCTTCCCGGCTCCTAAAAACAGCGCCGGCCCCCCCCAGCTGGAGGAGGCGAGTGGAAAGGAGGCTTTCAAGCGCCGCTCCGCCTCCTGAAGCCAACGGTCCCGACACAAAGATGCCCTCGGAGGACAGAACTAGAATCCGGACGACCTTGACAAGTTGAAGCCGCCGCCGCCGCCGCCGCCGCAGCGGGGACTCGAATGTACAAAGAGAAGGCGGTCGAGGGCTTGAATCGTGAGCCTCCAATTCGCACGGGGGAGTCCCAGCCGCCGGGAGCTCAGGACGCGACCTTGTCCGGAAGGGGGTCTCTGCAGGTGTGAGCAGCTCGGACAAGGTCGCCTGGGGTGGGGCGGGCCTGATGCAGCGGGACGGTGTCCTGATTGACCAGGGGGACCCCCGGTCTGGGCAGGGTTCCCCTCGGCACTGTGGACACTGGGCCAGGTCACTCTCTGGGGGACCATCCCGGGCTCCGTGGGGGTTGAGCAGCATCCCTGGCCCCCACCCACTCGAGGCCGGGAGCACCCCCAGTGTGACAACCACAGTTGTCCCCAGATGTCGCTCCATGTCCCCTCGGAGCAGGACTGCCCAGGCAAGACTGCTGTGGGCAACTCTCTCTTCAGGGGGTCTCTGCCTTTTCAGCTAAAAAGAACATACAATTTCTCAAAAAATGGTCTTAGAGAGAAGCCACCAACCACTCAAAGAAATATTTCCTTCTGGAATCCAAGAAAGGGCACACGTGTTTTTTTTTTTTTTTTTCCTTTTAAATATGAATGACCAAAACCTTGAGAATTTTTTTTTTTAAGGACACAGAAATGTTACTTTTTGTTTTCAGATTCTGAGATCTGAGGCTTTCCGTTAATTTTCGTTTCTCGCAGTCTGATTCCCTCTGTTCGGAGTTCAAACCAGGGCAAAGTAAACACTTCGTTTAGCGCTGTGGATACAGGCAGCGTCCTTTAGCGTTTAAGGGTCTTAAAATATGAGTAAAATGCACCGAACTCCAAAGCTGAATGATTTCAGAAAACCCAAGAGCCCGTCATCAGCAACGAGAGACACGCAAGAGGCGAGCGCGTCCTGGGACCTCCCCGGGACCCGGGACCGGAGAGCAGCTCGCGGAAGAAACATGGAACCAGGCCCGAGCCGAGGATTCCGCCCCGACCCCCAGCCCGGCCATGAGGGCACGGGAGACGCACCCCGACACAGGGCGTCCCGCAGACCCCTGACCCGTCCCCCGAGACAGCCTGGGGCCTCCACACCGGATCGTCTGAGCCCAGAGGGGCCCAGGGGACAGGACAGCTGAATGTCACCTGGGGTCCTGATGGGGACCGGGACAGAGGACGACGTACAGTAAACCGAGGCAATCTGAATAAACTACAGACGGCAGTTGACAGTGGAGCGTCGGTGTCGGTCCATGAGCATGACGGCTGCCCGCGCTCACACGGGATCCCCCACGCGGACACGGGCCATAGGCTACGTGGGACGCTGGGCCGGCTTTCTGATTTCCCTGGGAATCTGAAACCGCTCTAGAGCTAAAAGTTTGTGAAGGGGCTAGCCCGGTGGTGCAGCGGTTAAGTGCGTACATTCCGCTTTGGTGGTCCGGGGTTCACCGGTTCGGATCCTGGGCACGGATGTGAGCTCAGGGCCAGTCTTCCTCAGCAAAAAGGGGAGGATTGGCAGCAGATGTTAGCTCAGGGCTAATCTTCTTCAAAAAAAAACCTTGTGAGAAAGCAATAAGAAAAGTGAGTCGGCTTTGAGAAATGGTCTTGGAGATGTGAAGACAGTGGGGGCCTTGGTGGAAACGCGCTCATCCACCCCCTCAGGGTAGTGGGGCCGTGTGACCTCAGAGCTCCCCTGAGAGGCTGGGGTCTGGAACTGGGCTCAGGTCACCATTGGGGGAGCCCATTGAACCCATCAGCGCGTGGCATTGATGGGGGAGGCAGCCTTTTCGATGTCCCGTGGGGTCCGTCGGTCATTCATTCACACCCAGGGTTGGTTTGCTGGAATGTTCTTTGTTTAATCCGTATGGAGAAGGGTCTTGGGCCTCCATCGCAGACGGTGAAGAGAAGACCCAGCAGTGGGCGTGGGGCGGGGCAGGGGTCCGAGGCTCTGTGCAGCATGACCCCCGAGGGCCGTGCCCCCTCCTCACTGGGGAGCCGGTCCACCGTGTCCGTGTGCCAGGCCATGGAAGGACGTCGGGATCCGCACCCCGGCTGCTGATGGTGGTGACTTGGGGCTTCCTTTCGCCTTGACTCGGTGGGGTTCGAATGTGTCCAACAAGCTTGTCTTACTTGTGCGGTGACAATCGAGTGAACGCCTGTGTTCATCTGCCTGGGCCACTGTCACAAAGCACCAGGAACCAGGCAGCTTAGAGGACGGAAACAGACCCTCTGTCGGTTCTGTGTCGGCGGGGCTGGCTCCTTCCGAGGCCGCGAGGGAGAGTCTGTCCCCTGTCTCTCCCAGCTTCTGGGGTCACCGGCAGTCCTTGGCGTCCTTAGCTTGTAGAAGCATCACCTCATCTCTGCCTCCATCTCTCTCTCTTTTTTTTTTTTTTTTTGAGGAAGATTAGCCCTGAGCTCACATCCGTGCCCATCTTCCTCCACTTTATATGTGGGATGCCTACCACAGCATGGCTTGCCAAGCGGTGCCGTGTCCACACCCGGGATCCAAACCAGTGAACCCCGGGCCACCAAAGCGGACGTGCGCACTTAACCACTGCGCCACCAGGGCCGGCCCCTCTGCCTCCATCTTCGCATGGGCTTCTCCCCGAGTGTCTGTGTCCAAATGTCCCCTTTTTATAAGGACACCGGACACATTGGACTAGGCCCCCGCTAATGATCTCATCTTAACTCGATTATGTCTTCAAAGACCCTGTTTCCAGATAAGGTCACATTCTGACATGCTGGCAGCTTGGACTGTGATATATGATTTTTTGGGGGGGACTCAATGCTCCCCAATTCACAACTCTGGCTCTAAGGATGCCATCACACACAGTCTGTGCCGGCGTGGGCTGCCGTGTTCCCAGACCCAGCCCGTGGCTCAAGGCCCCGTTTTCCCTGCAGCTCCACGCGACTTCTCACTCACGGGACATGGGCGTCTCGCCTGCCATCGCCAGCCGCTTGTCGGGTGCCCTGTGCACTCCTCCCTCTGGCCGGACACGGGCGCCACGCGTCCATCCTTGCCCCCGGGTCTGAGTGACTGGTCCACACCCTCCTCCCACCTCGGGGCTGCCCCAGGACCCTCCACTGTGGGCTCTGAGGGCGCCGTTAGGAGCCTGGCCTCCGGGTGCCCCGGACAGCGTTGTGCACACTCATGATCCACACCCTGGCCGGTGGGCCGCCCCTCAGACGTCTCCAGTTGCAGGGACCCCGTTTCCAGCCAGCAGCAAGGTGGAGGCAGCGGGAAAAGACACTAAAATGATGCACAGGACAGGAGGGAGGGCGGCGCAGAGCCCAGCATTCCGGTCACCCGCCATGGGCCCAGCACTGGCGGCTTCCTCCTTTGATGGCCGCTCGGCCCCTCTGCAGCACCTCCCGGTCCCCTCCGGGCACAAACAGGCGTAGCTCTTCCGTAAGCAGGTTTTTCAGAGCCGGTGGGCTGCGTGGATGCGGGCCTGGGAGTGGTTCCACCACCCCCTCTCGTCTCCCCACGGCCCATCCTATGGTGCCTGACACGGAGCAGGACCCTCCCCTCGGAGGTGCCCAGGCTTCTGCTGGGCCCCTGGCGGAGGCCCAGGGCTGGAGGGGCTCGCTGTGTTTGCCACCCGTCCACACCAAATGTTCCCCAGACCCTTCTGGCCACCCGGCTCATAAAGACCTGTTCATACCGTTTGTCTTGGGGCCACAGAGCTGGGTGCTGGGCGGAGGCCAGACAGAAAGAAGGTCCGCATTTCGCTGAGTGGATGTGTTAGGATATGGCCCCCAAAGACCACCCTGTCCTGGTCCCGGGACCTCTGGATGTGACACTTCATGTGGCAGAGGGGACTCTGCAGACGGGTTAAGTCGAGGCCCCTGGGATGGGGGTGACCCTGGATTCCCGGGGCCCAGGGTCAGCCCAGGGTCCTGAGCAGAGGGAGGCGGGGGGGTCAGAGGCCGAGATGGAGACGCTGCGCTGCTGGCCGTGCGGACGGAGGAAGGGGCCCCGAGCCCAGGACGCGGCGCCTCTGGAAGCTGGAGGAGGCGGGACACGCTCCTCCCCTGGGGCCTCCGGGAGGACCCGCCGTGCCCAGCCCTGGACTTTGGGACTCCTGACCCCAGAGCCTGAGATGATCAATGTGTGCGGTTTGAAGCCACTGAGTTTGGGGGTGACTCGTGTGGCAAACGGATCCGGCAACTCTGCCGGAGGAGAAGCCCAGAGAACAGCAGCCTGAGGAGCCTCCACGGAGCTCCCTCCCGGCCCGAGGACCCAGTGCTTCCATGGCCGCCCGTCCCACACAACAGAGCAGAGCCTGCTCACGGGAAGGCCGTGTCTGTTTGCGCAGGGGACCAGGGCGACGCTGCAGAGGGGCCGAGAGTCAGGGGCCTGGGCTGGGGGGTCGAGACGGTGGGTGGTTCGCACGCCCTGTCCCGCGGCCACACAGGGGCTGGGCTGGCGGCCTCCCTTCTCCCCTGCCTCTTTCTTGCGCTGACGTGAAACCCATAATGTTTATCTGCCCAACGGTCTCCAAGTGGTTATTTTTCTGGCCGTCCTCTCACGAGCTCACAGAATCCTTGGAAACAGATTGTGCACTAAACCCTGACCTCTGTCCCGGGCGCCGGGAGGCGGCTGCAGGGACACAGGGGGACAGCCGCTCGGCCTCGCTCCCCGCCCGGGAGACACGTTGGCGGGTTTGCTGGGAGAAGCTTCATAACCCTCTTCCGGAGAACTCCATCGGGTCTCCAGGAAAAGGGGGGCGCTCGGAAAGGTTACGGGAGGCCGCTCAGAGCAGAATCCTAAATGGCTGATAAGCTCGGCAGAAATGTGTTTTTATTCTCTTCGGCAAATTTTAAAAAGGAGCTTAGCTCAAATTGTCAGATTTTTTGCAATCCCAATCATCGGTGCGGAGATGCATTACAGGCAAATGCTCACAACGTGTGTCAGTGGCAAACAGGCTGGAAAACAGGCTTGTACGACGTTGTGATCGTAATTCATGCCGGGAATTGTACCCCTGAAAGTGCTTAAAATGGCACGTTTTATGTTATGCGTATTTTACCACAGTTTAAAAAAACTGATAACGTTATATTCCAAAAACATTCAACTGTACACCCCAAACAGGTGAATTGTATCTCAATGAAGCCGTTTTTTAAAATATAGTATTATGATGAGGTCTCAATGTTTTAAAGTATATATTTTATTTTAAAAATACATACACATATGTATATATTATATGTATGTATGTATATGTATAATTAGTGGATATTTTTGCTCTCTTTTCTGAGATTTGTTTTTTCAAAAATTCCTATCACTTAAAAACTTTATAATTTAGGGGCCGGTCCCAGGGCTGCGGCGGCCCAGGGTTTCACTGGTTCAGATCCTGGGCACGGACACGGCACTGCTCATCAGGCCATGCTGAGGTGGCGTCCCACATCCCACAACTAGAAGGAACCACAACTAAAAAAAAATATACAACTATGTGCCAGGGGGCTTTAGGGAGAAAAAGGAGAAATAAAATCTTTAAAAATATATATATATATATTTAAAAACTGCAGGGCCGGCCCCAGGGCCAAGTGGTGGGCTTCTTGTGCTCCACTTTGGCGGTCCAGGGTTTTGCTGGTTCAGATCCTGGGTGCGGACACGGCACCGCTCATCAGGCCATGCTGAGGCGACGTCCCACGTGCCACAACCGACAGCTAAAATATGCAACTATGTACTGTGGCTTTGAGGAGAAAAAAAAAGGGGAAGATTAACAACAGATGTTAACTCAGGGCCAATCTTCCTCACTAAAAAAAAATGCTGTGTGGACCCTCGGTGTATA
This sequence comes from Equus quagga, assembly GCF_021613505.1. NCBI lineage: Eukaryota > Metazoa > Chordata > Mammalia > Perissodactyla > Equidae > Equus > Equus quagga. The sequence goes on from NC_060280.1 coordinate 96,700,163, forward strand.
TGACGTGTTGGTCTTCCTCCCAGAAACCTACCATCCCAGGCTGACGTGAGAAAAACTTCAGAGCAACCCCAGTGGAAGGACGTCTTGCCACACTCCAGCCCGGTCCCCCTCACACCGGCCCAGGGCATCAGGAGCGTCTGAGGATGTCCCAGCCCAGAGGGGCCAGGAGACGGGACACCTGAGTGTCACCTGGGGTCCTGGGACAGAGGACATCAGGGGAGACTGAGGATGCTGGACACAGTATGGACTTTAGTCAACAAGGACACCTCGATTGTGGTCATCAGCGGGGACACACGAGACAGGCCTGCATAAGACACCAACCACGGGGGACCCGAGCTTGGGGCACGCGGGAACCCTCCGTGCCAGCTTTCCACCTTCGCTGTGAATCTAACACTGTTCCAAAAAGCAAACTCCACTAATAATAGTAATCGTAACAATAAAAGAGCCAGAAAATGCTTTACAAACACGGCCTTCCTTGGCCCGTGCAGCTGGCAGCCCTGTGGTCCCGGGGGGCAGCCGAGGGGTCACTGTCTGTCCAGCCTTGGGCACCGCGCCCACCCTGCACATCTGCTGTCCGAGGACCTGAGGCGCCCACCCCTCGCTGCCCTCCTGCCCCTGCAGGTGCCCGGGGACCGCCCTGACCTGGGGAGGGGTCGAGGCCCAGGCCTGCACTTGGAGTTGGGACCCTTGTGGAACCACAGGCCATGGCATGGCGCCCGGAAGCCCCCAGGGCATCCATCCCCCCTGACTGCCTGATGCCCTTTTGAAACCATTCACATGTTCCCTCCAGGAAACGACGGGCTGCCCCCCGGCACAGGGTCCGGGACGAGCTTCCTTCATGCCGTTTGCGTCCCTGGGGAGCTCCCGGGGCTGCCATGGCTCTATCCTCCCAGGCACCCTGGAAAGTTTTGTCACCACAGCGGGATTCACTCAGCTCAGCGGCCCCAGGTTCCCGCAGCGGAAACCGTCGCCTCCCAGGTCGGGTCTTCAGGCGCAGACCCTCCCCACACGCACAGGACGGTGACGCTGGAGACGGACAGGGCACCTCACGTCTGCACCTTGTCGGGCAGACTCTCCGGGGGAGAGGGGAACCCCGACGGTGACAGGAACGACCCCCTGAAGCTGAGACAGTTCGGAGGATGGCCGGTGCAGGCCCCAGAGTCCCTCCTGTGCTCGTGGCACAGAAACGTGCCGGAAAGGGGACACGGCGGGCAGAGACCCAAGCCTACGGAGTGTGCAGGCCGCCGGCCCTGCCCAGGTGGGCCGCCGCTGCCGCGTGTCAGACCCAGGACAGCCCTCGGGACGGGAGCGTCAGAGAAACAGCAAGTGACTCTCGTCTAAGTGTGTTACCGTGCAGCGCGTGGGACCCGCTCGTGCCAGGAGACTATTCACAACCACACAGTGTGACCCCACGGACGCGAAATGTCCAGAACAGGCAGATCTCCAGACAGAAAGTGGGTCAGTGGTTGTCAGGGGCTGGGGAGTGACTGCTGATGGAGATGGGGTCTCCTTCTGGGGTGACGGAACGTTCTGGAACTAGACAGAGGTGGTGGCTGCACAACCTCGAGAATGCGCTCAACGCCCCTGAATTGTTCACCTTAAAATGGTTCCATTTACGTCACACAAATTTCACCCCGATTGAAAAAAAAAAAACCTTCAGGGTCCACTTTAGAGGGGGAATTTGTCCCAGAAGCCGGGGCATCTGACAGGATCGGGGACACCAGCCACCCACCCAAGCAGGGCGGGCGATCTGAAGTCCAGATGGGGACCCTTGACATCCCGCCCAGGGCTTCACAGAAAATAGGGCCCATCGAGGTGTGACCACAGCCCCCTGCAGACACCGCCGCTCCCTCTCAGTGCAGAAATCACTCCTGTGGGTGTGAGAGGCCCCCGGCACCCAGCATCCCCTCCTCCCTGACTCGCACCCCTAGTTGGATGAAATGCAGACCGCCCCTGGGGAACGGGGACGCAGCTGGCCCTCTGGGGGGTCACGGGCCAGCGGGGGACCCACAGCACATCTCGGATCCCTGGTCCTGTCCGACGCACCGGAGCAGGACGGGCTGGAGAGGCAATTAGGAGCCGGGAGCGGATGAATCATTGATGGTCGGTGCGCACGCAGCCCCGCCCCGGCTCGGTCTGCCCTGATTATGCATTCACGGTGGGAGAGGAGCCGGCGGGGCCTCCCTCGTGTTTTATTCATGCATCAGGCTCTGGAACCGTGCCCGCGTTTAGCAGGGAAGCCAGGCCGGCACGAGGACGGAAAGTACCGGTTACCTGTGGTCACGACGCCCGCAGGCTTCCGAGAGGTCGTGGGTGGGAGCGCCGCCAATGCTGCTCAGGACCAGCACCCCCCGAGCGCCGTCGCTCCCCCGGCCGATCTGCCCCCAGAACCACAAGCTCCGATGGGAAAAGGCACCAACCCCAGTAATTTCCGGAACAGGCTGACGGGGGCGGGTGGGCAGCAGGCTTCTTATTTAAAAAAATACTCTCTGTAGCTCATCGCTGCCTGCCTTTGCTCTGGAGCGGTCAGGAAAGTCGCATCTGCCCTCGTTTCTGTCCAACGCTGTTTCTGAGTTGGCCGAACGCCGCATCTCCTTGTCATTTTGCACCTCGTGGCTCTGGGGGGTGGGCCCTGGGCCCCCTGCCCCCTGGGGCACCCACGGGCCAGCCCCCTCTGTGGCTCGGCCTAGCCCTCAGCCCAAGACCAGCCCCTGCGGCCAGCTCTCTGCAGCCAGTTGACGCCTGCACTGCCCTCCGTCACTCGGCATTGAGGGGGACCCGGTGGCCCCAGCGGGAAATAGATGCTGGTCACAGTTCACGATGCCGCCGGGTAGGGGATGGTGGTGCCCCGCAGAGCCAGCGATGGTCAGATGGAGCGGGCCCTCCACATCCTCCCCAGACTGCCCTCCAGTGCCCGGGTGCGAGGGCCGGCCGTGACCTCATCCACCGAGAGCGGTCAGCCGGCCTTGTCCAGCCGGTGGAAAGGAAGGTGTCGCCTATTGTCTCCCAAAGGGACACACAAAATGGTCACAAAGACAGCCTGCCCGCCAGGGCTCTCAGCCCCCCGCTTCCCCGGGGCCGCGGGGCCCGCAGACCACAGGCGGCCGGCAGAAAACTCGGAGCGACAGGCGCCATTGTGCCCCCGCCGGGACAGGCCGCGGCTCTCGGCAGCGTGTCCGTCCGATTCCGGGAGAATCGGACCCCGGGGGAGCTCAGCCGGCCTATTGTGTCCCTTTCCTCGCCTCGGACCCCGGCCCCCGCCGGACTCCTGGGGCCCCGACCCCGTGGGCAAAGGCCCTGCCACCGGGACAGGGTCAGAGACGGGGCGGAAGGCATTTAGGGGGGCAGGGAGTGACCCCACAGTGAGTAGCCGGGTGGGATGTGGTGGCCTGGGCCAGCCCATCAGGTGCTCACCCCCCTCCTGACTCCAGAGCCTCGGCCCCGGCCCCCGGCAGCATGACAGGCGGGCCCTGCCGCGTCCTGTGGGTCCCCAGGTGCCGGGTGTGCAGGGGAGACATTAATATGGATTGCAGGGAAATCTTCCGGAAGGTGGAAGGAAGCAATATTTTGCTTAGAGCCAAAGAGAAAAGAACTCAGAACAAGACTCGGTGTTTCTTGCCTGAAGGAGGAGGGGACGGGGGGAGGGCAGCCAACGTGTCACCCCCGGCCACTGTCCCCTCCACTTCCAAATACAGGCCCCGTCCGCCCCACAGGTTCTGGGGCCATCGAGGAAGGTGGTGGAAAGTGTACCACGGCCCCATCACCGTCAAACCACTCCCGGCACGGACCCGCCCGCCTGGCCCTCCATCTGAGCTGGCCCGACCCGGGGAGGGGAAGCAGGGAGCCTGGGGGAAATTAAAGCAGACCAGAGAGGGGCGGCAGGTGACAGAAAAAGCACACAAACCACTAAAAATGCCTGGGGAAGGAGGAGCGGAAGATTGGCGTCTCCCGTCATGGCCCCCAAGTCGCAGTCACGACCTCCCTTTGGGGCCTTTCAAATGGGCCGAGGGGAGCAAGGAGGCCAGCCCTGGCCCCGGTCTCAGCCCCGCTGGGCAGGGCTCCCCTGACCTCCCTCCCGCGGCTGGAGCGACAGGCAGGCGACAGCTGGCCAGAGCCCACCTGGGGCCGTCCGCCCCGCGGGAGGAGTCACGGCCAGTCCAGAAGGACGACGTCCCTCGGGAACCGTCTGCCCGGACTGAGGGCCGAGATAGGGACACGCCGATACGTGGTAAACCAGTTGGTTACAGACCCGCAGACAGGACGTCCCCGTTTGGCAAGAGACAAGAGTCTGCAGAGACGCGCCAAGACTTGGAGGGGCCGCCGTGGACTCGGGGTGGACACGCGCGGGGTGAGAATTTTGCGGCTGGGTTTGGGGGCTGTTCTGTGTTTTCCGCCACGCCGGCGTCCCGCTCCGTGACGGCGGCCAGGCGCAGAGACCCGGGGTGGCCAGCGTGGGGGGCGCGAGGGCGGGTGTCCGGGAGCCGGCCTCGCGCCCGGCTCACCGGTGACACTAATTCCCTGTCGGAGCAGGGGTTAGCGCTGCCCTTCGGTGACCCTGCTCGGGAACGGTGACAACTGTAAAATCACAGACTGTCGGGTCCGGGGGACCTCAGATCACGCTGGCGGCAGCTCATTGACGCGGGGCTGAGAAACCAAACGCACACGCCGGGCTTCCAAAAGACAGGCGCGTTTGCCCCCAATTAAAAACTGCTTTTCTCTGTATTGTGAAAATACATCCTCGTAGAAAGTTCTTTTTAAAATTCAGAAAATGGACAAAGGAGAAAGAAAAAGACACCGAGAGACGGACACCCCCCGGGCGTGGACCGATGTCAGCATCCCGGGAACAGTCCCGAGAGGGAGTCTGTGTATTTCTAGACAAATGAGATGGTATTTTTTATCCTGTTTTAATTCTTTGAACTTTTGGAAATAAGACAGATTCACGGGGGCTTTGCAGAGACAGCACAGAGAGGCCCCCCTGTGCCCGTCGCCCAGCGTCCTCCATGGTGACACCTCATGTAACTAGTGCCACCTCTGGACCAGGAAAGGGACACCGAGACAGGGTGTGTGTGACTTCCGAGCCACTGCACCGCGTGTGGAGACCCGCGTACCCCACCCCCCGGCAGGCGCAGGGCGTTTCCGTCGCCACAAAGGTTCCCCTCCAGCCCCCTGGACCCTCTCCCCACCCCCCGCGCTGCCTCCCTGACCGCGGGCACCCACATGTCCGTTCCCCGTCTCTGTCCTTCTGCCGCTTGGAGGACGTCCTGTGGGTCCTGCCGCACATACGGAGCCTCTGCCGATCCGCTTCTCCACGCGGCTCGATACCCCGAGATGCGTCCGCTTGGCTGTCCGGCCTCATGCTTTGTTCTTTTGTCGCACCGAGTAATATTCCATGGTGTGGTGCACCCTCTGGCCTAGCGGTCACCTACCGAGGGGCACCCGGCCTGGTTCCCACTCCTGCGCTGTCGCAAAAGAAAAAAAGCTGCCCAGAACCCTCATGCACGGGTTTTGGTAGATGTGAATTTTCATTTCTCTGGGATGAATGTTAGGGACAAATACGGCCATTGCTGGGTGGTGCCCTAAGTTGTTTTATACGCTTTTTGGTGAGTAATTTCCGCCCCCAGTGTATCAAGGACAGTGTCCCTCACAGGATGGGGACGTGCCTTCTCGGGACTCCTCCGTATGGCAGTGTCTCCCCAGATTCCCCGAATAAGCATGCAGGTTGTTCCGGTTGCAGGAGGGGGACGCGGCGCCGGACACACAGAGGGCACCCTTGAATGGTGCAACTTTCTTTTTTTTTTTTTTTTAAAGATTTAAAAAATTTTTCCTTTTTCTCCCAAAGCCCCCCGGTACATAGTTGTGTATTTTTTTTTTTTTAGCTGTGGGTCCTTCTAGTTGTGGCGTGGGGGACGCCGCCTTAGCGTGGCCTGATGAGCGGTGCCGTGTCGGCGCCCAGGATCCGAACCGGCGAAACCCTGGGCCGCCGCAGCGGAGCGCGAACTTAGCCACTCGGCCGCGGGGCCGGCCGCAATGATGCAACTTTCGGACCCTCCGATTCTAGAAGGAGCGAACCCACAGGCTCCTGTTGATACTTATGGCTGCGAGCTCTCCTCACTCTTTTGTTGTGTCACCTTTCTTGTAAATTGAGATACAATTGACATACAATGTATTAGTTTCGGGCAGACAAGGTGAGGATTCCCACACTACAGAACGATCTCACCCTAAGTCTGGCGAACATCCATCACGACACATAGTTGCAAATTTTTTTTCTTGAGATGAGGACTTTCAAGGTCTTAGCAGCTTTCAGATACACGACACAGTGTTATTAACTCTAGTCGCCACACTGTGTGTCACATCCCCAGCACTTCGTTATTTTACAGCTGGAAGTTTGTACCTTTTGAGCCCGTCACCCATTTCGCCCACCTCTGGCCACCGCCAATCTGTTCTCTGCATCTATGAGCTCGATTTTTTTTTTTTTTTTTCAGATTCTGTGTGGAAGGGAGATCATACGGTATTGGTCTTTCTCTGACTCACTGATTTTACTTAGCATAACGTTTTAAAAATAGATGATTCAGACCATTGGTAAAAAAAATTAAGCTTTTCTTTTTTGACCAATATGTATCATATACAATATATGAAGGATGTATACATTGTAGCCAATTTAAATCTCTATCCGTCGCGCAGGCCGTCCCAAAAAACAAACAAAAGGCATCTCCTTTTGGGTGAATTCCTTGATTATCGGTGCCGACGGCCCCTCCGGGCCGTAGCATTTCTCCCGTCGAGACCCGCGTCGTCGTTGTGGCCTCGCTCCTTCTCCCGGGCTGTCGGTCTCTGCCGATTCCTGGCAGATGTTTTACACGAAGAATGTTAATTGTGCGTCTCCACTGGAACACATGTTAATTTCTTTTCAACTTTTCAGTGGTCAAATCTCTGAAGGTTTTTTTTTTTTTCTGTATGGTTTCTGCCTATTAAAGCACATTTAGAAAGGATTCCCTCGCCCCTAGATTGAAAAAAAAAAATTTATCTGGAATTTCTTCTGGGACTTTGTGTTTCCATGAATGACCCCGGAAGGTGTTTTTTAAATGAACTTTTATTTGGGGATAATTTGAGATTTACAGAAAAGCTGCCAAGCCAGCACGTTGGGCGCCAGCCACCCGCTGCCCCCCGCACGCCCGCCGAGGACGCTGCCTTCCTCCACTGCACCCATTTTCCCGCTAACATCTTCTTCCCGTTTCTGGATCCCACCCAGAATTTCACGTTGCATTCAGTTGTCACGACTCCCCAGGCTCCTCGGGCCGGAACTTATTGTCATAGAAGAATCTGCCCCGTTTTTTTTCCCCGGTGGCACTTACACAAATTATTTCTAATCTCTAGAAGAGATGCGACCTGATTTGGAGATGGAGTCTTTGCAGATCTGATGGAGGGAAGATGAAATCGTCCTGGAGCGGGGTGGCCCTAATCCACGACTGTGTCCTTCTAAGAAGAGGGGAATTTGAACGCAGACACACAGGGACACGGCCGCGTGACGACGGAGGCAGAGTTTGGAGGGACGCGTCCCCGAGCCGAGGGACGCCGATTGCCAGCGACCACCAGAAGCTGGAAGAGGCAGGAAGGACCCTCCCCTGGAGCCTCCTGAGAGAGTGTGGCCCTGTGACACCTTGATTTGGGACTTCTGGCCTCCGGAACGGTGAGGAAATAAATTCCTGTTCTTTGAGGCTGCCCCGTCTGTGGTCATTTGCCACAGCAGCCCCAGAAAACCGCTAACTCAGGCACTCGGGACAGATCTGGGCACACAGCGCCGGGAGGGCCACCAGGCCAGGGACACGGACAAGGACCGGCTGCCTCACATGGGAGCTCCAACAGGGAGCCCCACCCGATAGCCTCTCTAGACCCCCAGCAGGCCAGTCCCCACGTTTATTATAAAATGGCAGATAAAGCTCAGCGACCACGCGAAGCCGACTCAGGCGCTGGCGCTCGAAGGAGGAGGGACCGCAGCCTCATGCACGGCTGGTGGGGGTGTTCACGGGGCAGCCCCCCTGGGAAACAGGACGGTGGGTCCTCAGAAGTCAAACAAAGAACCACCACGTGAGCCAGCAGTTCCACTCCTGGGTGTAGACCGAAAAGAATTGAAATCCGGGACATGGAGAGATCCGCGCACGTGTGTCCAGAGCAGCGTGATTCACAGGAAAGGGGGAAGCACCCCGAGCATCCAGCCATGGATGATGGACACTCACAGCGAGGTCCGTCCACACCCTGGAATATTACGCAGCCATGAAAAGGAAGGAGATCCTGGCACCTGCTCCCACGTGGACGGACCTGGAGGACGTGATGCTCAGGGACGTGAGCCAGACACAGAGGGACACGCACTGTGTGGTCCACTCACAGGAGGTCCCCAGAGGAGCCACATCCACAGAGACGGAAAGTGGATGGGGGGCCAGGGGCTGGGGGAGGGGTGGGAGTCAGTGTTTCCTGGGGACAGAGCTTCCGTTTGGGGAGATGGAAGGTTCTGGAGACGGATGGAGGGGTCGGTGGCACAAGAGTGTGAACGTGCTTCATGCCGCTGAGCTGTGCGCTGAAAAATGGTTGACGGTAAATTTTATGCTATGTGTATTTTATCACAATTTTTAAAAATAGAAAGAGAAGCAGCAGCTTGGACCCACGTGTCCAGAGGTGGGCTGGCTGCTCAGCAGGGGGGCTGCGGCCTCCTGGTGTCCCCACCTGCGAAGGCGGCGACTCTCACTGGAGAAAGTGAATTAAACCCGCACCGCCCTGAACTCTGCTCTCTGGTCCCCACGGGTCGTGCGGACAACCCTAGGAGCTGTAGAAACACCTCACTGAGTGTCAATGCCGTCCCGACACCAAGGCCGGGGGGACGGCAGAGACATCAGCCTCCTGGGGATCGGGCCCAAATGGCAGGGAGTTCCGAGCCGGTGGCCACGGACTAGAGGGGGCCGAGGAGTGGCCTGAAGCACACCTGGCCACAGGCCACCCCCAGGGACCCTGGCCTGCGTGTCCGGCCTCTCCCCGCTCTGTTTGGTGACCCCCAAAAGGATACGTCCCCGTTGCAAACCCCAGAACGTGTGAATGCGACCTTATTTAGACAAAGGGTTTCTGTACGTGTTATTAAGTTAAGGATCTCGAGATGAGATGGTGCTGGATTATCTGAGTCGGCCTCCAATGCAATGACAAGTGTCCTCATAAGAGGACAGAGGAAGAGGAGAGACGCAGACACAGAGGAGAAGCCGTGTGACGACAGAGCTGGAGACTGGAGGGAGGCGGCCACAAGCCCAGGGCCACCCGGGGCCCCCGGAAGCTGGAAGAAGCAGGAAGGACCCTCCCCTGGAGCCTCCGGAGGGAGCGGCCCCACCGCCTCATCTCCCGGGGTCCAGAGCAAGGCCTGGCACATAGTAGGATGTCAGTAAACTGCCTTAGTCCACGTGCTGACCCACGAGCCCCAGCCAGGGCCAGCCAGCCTGGGGCAGCCTGGGGCAGGGACCAGACCCCTGTGGCCGCGAGCGTCACCTGGGGCCCTCCCACTCCCCTGGGGCACCCCACTCACCCAGGTGGGGTGTGCTGTCAGCGTGCGGCCGCCTGTCCCAACACAGGTTTGCATCCGAAATTACCTTCCTACATCCACAGCCTGGAGCACGACGCAGCCATGAAGAGGAGCGAGGCCCTGACACGGCTGCACGTGGAGGGACCTGCACACACGACGCTCAGGGAGAGAAGCAGACACAGAAGGACACACGGCGTGCGACCCCGTGGACGGGAAACGTCCAGAACAGGCAGATCCACAGACAGAGAGCGGGCTCGTGGGGGCCAGGGGCTGGGGAGGTGGGGCTGATGCTGATGGGGATGGGATTTCTTTTTGGGGGGATGGAATGTTCCGGAATAAGATAGAGGTGATGGTTGCACAACTCCGTGAGTATGTCAAATGCCACTGAATTGTACACTTTCAAATGACTAATTTGATGTTAAGTGAATTTCCTCTCAATGGAAAGTTACCTTCCTGATTCTCGTCTGTGTAACGCACAAGTCGGGCGGTCGCTGTCCACCGACACAGGAATTGAAGACGAGCCTGTGAGGTGGACGCACCGGGGTCGGGAGGCCCCTCCGGAGCGAGGTCTGTGTGGTGACGCCGCTTCCGTGTAGCTGCCAGGAAGCAGCGTCAGCAAAGGCCGGGGGTCCCCGAAGCGGAGGCGGGCTCGCGTCCAGCCTGCAGAGAGGGAAGTGGCCACTGGCCGAGGCCCACCCGGTCCCTCACCCGGGGGCCTGCTCGGGGGGGGACGGCTGCACCCAGGTTTGCAGAGTTGAGTCTGGGGTCTGGACACCCGGGATGCAGCCCCCGGGAGGGCCCAGACTCTGCAGCGATTCCAGCACCTGACCGGCCAGGGGGCTTCCCACCGCGGGGGGGGGCCGACACTGTTCCCATTTCGCAGCCGAGAACACCGAGGCTCACGGTGGGCTCTGCAGGCCCCAGACCCGGCCCCCACGTCCCTCCCAGGGCTGCCACTCCCGCCCCGCTCGGCTCCAACTCCCCGAGCCCCGCAGCCCGCGGCCGGGCCCCTCGCACGGGGCATCTCGGGGAGGGGAATCGTCTGTTCTCCTTAAGCCTCCATCTTTAAGCCGGCCGTTGCCGTGGCAACGGTGTGCGGCTGACCTTTGTGCAGAAATAAAGGGTGACCTTCCCGACGCGGTCCCCCTGCCCGCCGCCCCCCCCCCCCCCGCCACGGAGCGGTTTAAAGGCATCTGTCTAAACAATGCATTATGGATTTCTCTGCCGGCCGCGCACGGCCCGAGAATTTCAATCCTGGAGCCCGGCCTGTCCTAAACTTGGGGAAGGGACAGCACCCCCGAGGGGGTGTCAGAGATGCACGACCCAGGCGGGGAGGGCCTGGGAACCAGCCAGCGCCTCAGACGTCGCCCCGACAGCCAGCTGACGAAGATCAGCGTCTCAGCCTCGGTTTCCCCATCTGGAAGGTGCGGTGCTGTGACGACCCAGCGGGCAGAGGTGACGGGCCGGCCAGGACGGGGCCAGTAAGGAGCAGCCCCTGATGGACGGATGGCCGTCCAGGCCCAAGGTCATCACTGGGCCCTGGGCGGTCCCTCCAGGGTCAGACAAGGGTCAGCCAGGCGAGAGGAGGGCGGCAGGCTCAGCTGGACTCGGCCCCACCCAGAGGCGGGCCGCAGCACCGGGACCCTTGACACCCCGGGCAGGACCCACCCTCCCAGCACTGCCCTCCGATTTCTCAGCCACATCGGAAACAAAGGGGCGAGAACAGGAGAGGGACATTTCCTGGAGGCCTCCTTCAGCCAGGATTTCTGCCCTGATCCCCTTCGCCGCCTCCAGGCAGCCCTCCCTGCCTGGCCCTCCTGATGGGTACACAGCCCAGTCACGTCCCTCCCCTGTTCTAAACTCTGCTGTGGCTCCCCAGTGCCCTCAGGGGGAACCAAACTCCTCCTGGAAGCCCACCAGGCCCGGGGTGGCCTCCCCGCCCCTTGCCTTCTTTTTCTTGCTCCAGCGGCAATGGCTGCCCAGAGGCCCTGCAAACACTCCAGGCTGCGTTGCACCTCAGGGCCTTTGCACCTGCTCTTCCTCCTGCCTAGAGGTCACCTTCCCCAGAAGTACGGCTCCTTCTCTCCCTTCAAGTCTCAGCTCTAATGACACCTCCTCTGAGAAGCCCTCCTGTCCCTTCCATTAGAACTTGTCAAGACAGACAGAGAGACAGAGACAGAGAGAGACAGCGACAGAGACAGAGAGACAGGTCTTTCGAGCTCATTTACTGCAAGCTCCCAGAGGACAGGCACCAGTCCTCTATTTCATTTTACCTTTTTTTCGTTTCATTTCATTTCCAGACACAATGCCCATTGATTCTGTGCCACACACTGTTCCAGGCGCCTTACAAATATGAGCTCACTCCTTCCCATAACCACCCAGTTACCCCGATGTCCAGAGGTGGAAACTGAGCTCCCAGAGCACACAGCCGGAGCTCAATAAATGCACGTGCGTCATGTCTTATGAGCCAGTGGCTGCACTGGGGCCGGCCCACGCCCTCATCTGCTCACAGCTGGGAGGGCTCTGTCTCCAAGTCTCGTCCGTCCCCAGAGAGGGGGGAACTGGACACATCCTACTGGGGACACAGCTGGCCTGTCCCCCCGGCCCCCTGCACTCAGCCCCTGGCATGATGCTTCCTGGGCCCCTCAACCGCCCCTGCGGGGTCCCGTCATGCCGAGGGGCTCCCTGTTGGACACAGTGGACCTGGCCTTCGGGGCCCTCCCTGAGCTCCAGGGTCAGGCCCGGCGGCCTTTCCTGAGTCCCCGCGGCCACGCCGGGCACACAGCAGGCGCTCACCGATGCGGAAACCCCAGAGCTTGGGACGCCAGGCGCAGGATGTGAGGTGGCCCCTGGGCCCGGGGCCACAGTGCACGGGGGTCCGTGGAGGTGGGCTCGGGGAGGCTGGGGAAGAGGGAACCGAGGCTGCTGGCCCGGAAACCTCGTGCACGGCCCGTGCCCACCGCCTCTGCCTCTCCGCGTCTCTGTCTCTCCGTGTCCCCACTCACCGTGTGACCTCTGGCCTCCGTCCAGCGCAGCCTCCGCTCTGTCTCAGACGTGGGACGTTAGGAAAAGGAGGAGACGGGCCCCCTCCGGGACCGGTGCACCCCCTGCCCGCTGAGGAGCCGGGGACGCGGGTCACCATGGCACGGATGTTGGGCCTCCCCCAGGGCCCTGGGCAGACAGGGCGGCTTCCAGGGGGGCCTTGCACCTGTCACCACCACCCCCGGCGGGCAGACAGGGAGCTGCAGGGCTGCCCAGTGTGGGGCGCTGTGGACTCCAGGACCCCCCCGCCCCGGCCCCCTGCTTGTCCCCCAACAGCTCCCCACAGTGGGGACGAGGTGGGAAGTCACTCCACTCGGACCCCCCTCCGACATCAGGGGCCACAGGAGGAAAGTCGCCTTCCTGAGGGTCTGGATGGACAACCGGGAGGGGTGGACACAGGGACACCCTCTCCACAGGCCCGGCCTGCCCTCCAGCTCTGGCAGTGGTGACACCCCCGTGAGCGGGAGCATGCGAGCGGGCACCGCCGAGACCTGGGCTGCGTGGGGCTGTCCTGCAGCTGCACAGACGCGTGTGACGCCCGGCGCAGGGTCAGCCTGGAGCCGCCGCCTCAGGGTGCGACACCTGCCAGGCAGCAGCCAAGGAGACCCTGCCCGGGGCCTCCAGGCCCACACGAGGCTGCGCCCTGGTGTCCAGACGCCCCACGCTGGGCCGGGTGCTCGCCCTTGGCTTTCGGCCTCGGGGTGCCCTGACCTTGTGTGAGGGTTTGTGCCCAAGACAAGGACCCATTAAAGGGTTTTCCAGCACAGCATTCCCTTCGTAACCGCCAAGAGGGCGGGGAACAGCCAACTGCCACCAGTGGGTGATGGACCCACACACGTGTCCACCCACACGCTGAAATACTATGCAGCCGTGAAGAGGAGCGAGGCCCTGACACGGCTGCACGTGGACGGACCTGAACACACGACGCTCAGGGAGAGAAGCAGACACAGAAGGACACACGGTGTGTGACCCCATTGACGGGAAACGTCCCGAACAGGCCGATCCACAGACAGAGAGCGGGCTCGTGGGGGCCAGGGGCTGCGGAGGGGGTGGGGGTGATGCTGATGGGGACGGGGCTTCTTTTGGGGGGATGGAAATGACCTTAAATCCGTCGTGTTGACGGACACCTAACTTTGTGGATCTATTACAAGAAATGATCTCTGCGCCTTAAATGAATGACCTATAAGGTATGTGAATATTTCAATAAAGCTGTTTAAAAACCTGACATTCCCTCCTGCCCTATGTCACCTTTCCCCCCTGACTCTGGAAGTCCACCCCCAGGTAAGCTGCAACTGCACCTTGACCTGGGGCCACACCCAATGTAGCCTCGTCTGGAAGCCTTGCAAGGTAGTGAGCTTCCTGTCCCCAGAGGCATGCAAGCAGAGAGTAGCGAGCCATGGGTGGGGCTCCCCGCCCTGGTGACGCAAGTGGCCTCTGACTCTCAGTCTCGGCATCGAAAACCCGGAAACTCCTGGCTGCTCCAACTTCCCGGCCGGGCTTGGGGGCCACAGGCGGGGGCGCCCCCCTGAGACGGCACCTCGGGGCTCGGCTGTGACCGGAGCGCCTCGCGCGCACACAGAACCATTTGGGGATTTTCCACTGTCTTCCCTTCAAGTCAAGGGGCTCGTCACGGTCGCGGGGCATCGGTGACACCGTGCATTTCACGGTGCTTTCATCACGGCCGGCCCGGCTCACAAAGGCCCCTCTAAGCCCCTCTGCGCGTATTCTCTACGTGGGAGCCTCCGCGTTTCCTATGAACTTCAAAAGTGCCAATCCGATTACGGCGAGGGGCGGGCAAACAGGGGACGGGAGACGGGCCTTTCTTCCCCGACCTGGACGCCCAGGGGGCCCCGGGGACCCTCATTAGGCCCGTGATACTCCCGCAGAGCCTCCCGCCTCCCCGCCAGCCGGAAGTGGTGGCGGTGGCCCCTGAGCCGCCCTCAAGGGCCCTTCCCTCTGGGACAGGAACGCCGGCCGGCAGCGGGGTCGGGGCATCCGGGGTCAGCTGACCCCACTTCACATGGCTGAGGACACGGCTCCCCGGAACCCCGACTTCCACCCAGGCCGCCCGCAGCCCGGGAAGTGGGGACGGCCTGCTCCCCTGCCCCCCATGGGAGGAAGCAGCACTCCCCCCCAACCTCGCTGAGCCGGGACCTCCTGACGATCTTCCGGCCTCACCGTGTGGCCGGCGGGGATGTCCGGCCAGGGCCCGGGACCCAGATGAACCCTGAGGGCCACGGGGAGCCACCGAGGATCAGCCAGGGGAGGGTCAGGTGCCACCTGGGGTTTTCAAAGTCCCCCTGGTCGCCCCAGGAGGGGGCGCAGTTAATGGGGCCTGGCCCAGGGCAGAGGCTGGGATGAGGGCAGTGGGCAGGTTGTACGGGGTGCGACAGACGGGGAGGTCAGCGCCCGGCCCGGGGGCAGGAAGGGCCGGATTCAGCTGCCTACGATCTTCAGACGCGAGGCTCCTCAGGACCCCGACCAACGTGGAGAAAAGGATGAAAACTACTCGAATGTCCACACGCTGGACTATTATGCGGCCGTGAAGAGGAGCGAGGCCCTGACACGGCTGCACGTGGACGGACCTGCACACACGACGCTCAGGGAGAGACGCAGACACAGAAGGACATACGGCGTGTGACCCCATGGACGTGAAACGACCAGAACAGGCAGATCCACAGACAGAGAGCGGGCTCGTGGGGGCGAGGGGCTGGGGAGGGGGCGGGGGTGATGCTGATGGGGACGGGGCTTCCTTTTGGGGGGATGGAATGTTCCGGAACTAGAGGTGCTGGCTGCACAGCTCTGTGAATGCACTGAAACCGCTTCAAATGGGTGGAGTTCACGGTGCGTGAACCACATCTCGATTCAAAAACACACACGCGAGAGTCGCCGGCGCTCCTGGCTGGGAACTCGTCTGTCTCTTCCCTCAGTGTATGATGCTGCCGCCTCCGTCCGTTTTCGAACGTCGGTCTCCTGCGCTCAACTGCGACTTTCCGGAGAGCACACCAGCTGACCCATTTGTAGTAAACGTTGTTGAACGGAAAACAACAACGGGCGTCAGCAGGTGGGGGGGTGCGCCGGCCACAGGTGGGCAGCTGGTGGGGGACACTGCTCTGTGCCCGGCTCGTCAAGCGTTTGACACACACGGGGAAGGGAATGGCCTGTGCAAAGGCCCTGAGGCAGGCATAGGATTGGTTCGTTCTAAAGACGGAACAAGGCGGCCAGGTCTGAGGTAGCACCCAGGGTGGGGCAGGGCCGGGCACACAGGGCCTGTGGGGTGAGGGTGCAGCCGGATTTCTGACTCTCGGTGCCTTGAGCCCGTATGGGGAAAGCAGCTGGAGATGTGGTTCAGGGGCAGAGCAGGACAGCTCAAAGATGGACCCACCAGCCCCAGGCTGTCCCCTGCCTCCCAGGGCCTCGGGGTTGGATCCGACCCCTGACTGTGACCCCAAGTGTGTTCGGTCCCCGCGGTGTTGTAAGGACATGTAAATGTGTAAAAACAGACGGCACGTGGTGGGAGGACTGATGGGGGGGCATCGGGGCAGCTCCCACAGTGAAAACAAGAGTGGGTTCCAGGGCCGTGTGCCCTGTTGTGGTCAGCACACAGAAAATGGTCCCCAGACATGCTAACCACTCAGAAGGAGGACCCAGAGGGGCTAATACACAGACGGGGGACCCAGAGGGGCTGTGAGTGACCAAACCTTCTCTGCCTCAGTTTCCCTTCTGGAAAATGGGTCTTGAAAGTGGATTAAGCCAGAAGCCGCGTGAGGAGCTGGCCGAGGCGGGAGGGGCAGGGAGCAGGCTTGGGTCCCCGTCAGGGCTGAGACCCACCCCGAGGGTCTGCCAGGTGGGCACCGCTCAGGCCTTCCGTGTCTCTGATCCTTCCTGCTCTGCCTGGAACCACATCCCTCGGCCCCCCCGCCCTGCGCCGCCCGGACCCCCAGCCTCCTCCTAGCCCTGCCCGACCCCACAGCCAGGGGACGGCCCGGCCGGGCAGCTCCAGGAGCCGGGAGACACAGCGATCTGATCACAGCAGTGCCCTCTGCCTGGACTCCAGGCGCCGGGGCCTCAAAGGCCTGGGTGTGGGGCCGGCCCTGCCCCATCTCTTGCCTAGTGTCCAGTGGACACGCCGGACCCGGCCCAGGGGACTGCGCACGGCTGTCCCCTCTGTGCAGCTCGCTCGCCCCGGCCCAGAATTTCTGAGACCTCAGATTTCAGCCCAAACGTCACCTCCTCAGACAAGCCCACTGGTCGTCCGTGTCCCCGGGTCCCGGCTGTGGTGGGGAAGGGGTCCTGAGGCCCCTGAGAAGCCCCCCCGGCAGCCCTGGTAGCATGTGCGCAGCCCCCACGCACGGGCAGGACCCCGTGCCTCAGTTTCCCCAGCCACCGGGCTGCGTGCGCTTGGGCGCCCCGAGCTGGCGATTCTGAGCTGCCTCGCGTGCCGGCCTCTGTGCGCAGCAGCCGGGTCAGGGGTCGGGGTCAAGGTCGGGCCCCGCTCCTGTGCGCACCCCTCGCAGGCTGTCCGGCCCGGGGTCTGGGCCTCCCTCTCAGGGCCGCTGTCGGTGGGGCAGGAGGCCGGAGCGCTGAGGGGTCGCGGGCATCCCCCCCCCGCCCCCCGCCCCCGGCAGTGGCCACGCGCCCCATCCGCTCTCGGCCTCCGCTCCGGAGCGCGCGTCCGCCCGCGCCGTGTCTCCACCGGCCTCCTCGCTCCACCTAGCGGTGGCCGGAGCCCGGAGCCGCACGGGGCCCAGAGAGGGTGCGGGGCCTCCAGGGGCGCACAGCAGGGTTCGGGTCCAGAGCAGGAGCAGGGCCCCCCCCCCGCCCCCCACCCCCCGGGGCGCACAGCGGGGGTCGGGCCCAGAAAGGGCACGGGGCCGCCGGGGCGCACAGCGGGGCTCAGCACCGGAGGAGGAGGCACAGGGTCACCAGGCGCACAGCGGGGTCGGGGCCTCAGCAGGGCTGCGGGGCCGCACGTGGGGAGCCGAGGGGGCACCGCCATGACAGGGGGGCCTCATCCCTGCCTCTGCTCATCTTGGTCTGACAAAGAGTCACAGTCTCTCGTTACAAGGTTGGGAAACTGAGTCACGGAGGGGACCCGCCCCCCCCCCCCCCCCCCCCCCCGGGGATCACACAGAAAGTCAGACGAGTTCTAACCAATCTCCGGGGTCCTGGGACCCCATTTATGTCCTTCTTCCTCCCCCGACGGAAAGAGAGGGGGCCCAGGGTGCAGGCGAAGGGGGAGGCAGGGGTGCGTGTGGCCGGCTGGTGGGGTGACGCTGACCAGGGGGCCGTCCACACCACCGTCCTGCTGGACTCCAGGTCAGATGTGAGCTGAGCCCAAACCCCGGCTCTGCCGCCCGCCGCTCGGTACCCTCCGTGGCCTCAGTTTCCTTGTTGGCGAGATGGGTGTAATTATAGGATAGCTGAGAGGTGCCAGGGAGGTGAGTGTTGACGGTCGATGTCTGTACACAGTAGGCATCCAATAAATGCAGGCTGCAGATTAACAGGGAGCAGTGTTGTCTCCAAGGCTCGTCCCCGCTCCCCGCCTCCCCTCCCCTCCCCTGCTCCTCCACCCAGGCCTCCCTGTGTTCCCCAGGACACTGTGCGCCTTGCCACCTCGGGGCCTTTGCACGGCTCTTCCCCCCGCCAGGGACGCCCTTCCCTCCTCGTCCCCCTGATTGCCGCCAACGCCAGCTTGCGTGCGGTGCCCACGGCGTCCTGGCGTTCGGCGCGGGATCAGGCACACAGCTGGCACTCAGGAAACGCACGAAGTGGGATGAAATCAGGGCAGACCCCCGGCTGTCCTCCCCTCACCCCCTCATTCCATCATTCCGGGGAAACTGAGGCCCAGAAAGGGGGCAGCGAGCGACAGCAGAGCCCTCGCGTCACCTAGGGGGGCAGGCGGAGGAAGCCACCGCCACCCCCTCCCCGCCCCTGACCCCCGCGGAGGGCCAGGCAGCAGAGGCAGAGACCGGGCCACATTGAAATTGATCGTGGGGAACAGCTCGGCAGGGTGGAACAGACACGGGGCCGCCGGGGAGCGAGGGGCGCCCGAGCGTGCGAGCGCATCCCGGCCAGCGACGGAGAACCGTTTAATCTTCCGTGGAAGCTTCTAGCGGCGGCCTTGAGGGAGCCGGGAGGCCCTCACGGGGCTGAGTCGCTGTGGCTGGCGGAAGCGAGGACGCCTCCCTCCCTGGTTCATCCGTTCGCCCCTCTCTTCCCGGAGCATCGATCGCCGTGTGCCACTCCCCCGACGCCGTCTCAAGTCCCTCCTTGGCCGGCCCTGCGGGGTCGGTGGAAGCAGAGAGGGGACCCCTCCCCTTCACGGTGGAAGGTCAGGGCCACAGCCGGGGCTGCAGTGCTGAGCTGCATCTATTGAGCGCCTGCTGTATGCAGGGACCGGCCTGGTTAATGTGCTTCCTCCTTTTAGGTTTCCGGCAGCCGTGGTGTTTGTATTCTCCTCGTCCCCCCGTGGGGGTGGGGGGCCCAGAGAGGAGAGAGGCCCAAGGACTCGCACCCACGGAGGGGGAGCTGGGAGCCTGGTCCAGCCCGCCATGCTCGGCAGCCAAAGCTTTTGCCGCTGTCTAGAAGACCATGGGAGCCATGGAGGAGTCTAGAGCAGGGGAGGGTGGTCAGGTGGGGGTCCCCTGGCGCCTTCTCAGTGGGGACACCTGGGCCACGTACCTCCCCCGTCCATCCCCACCCAAGGGGGTACACTGAGGCACAGAGCCAGTTAGAAGGCAGGTGTCCAGCGTGGCTGTGACTTCCCGGGAACTTCCTGTTTGGAGGCTCAGAGAGGGCGGCTGGTGGCCCGGCGTCACCCAGCCTGGAGATGGCCAGGCCCGATTCCACCCAGGGCCTGGGGGGCTCCCGAGGGCTCTGCCTGCCCTCAGTTTCTCCCGGGGCCTCTGTGGGGTGGTGACCGGACACGTGGCCTGGGGAGTAGCCGTGTTCCCCTGAAGCCCCTGCAACCTTGACCCGGAAGCCCCCCTCGGCGCCTGGGGCGGGGGTCGCAGCCCGGCCCCTTGCTCGGGGGTGCCCCTCCCGGCGAGGGTCTCCACCCGGGATTAGGGGGCCGGGGTCGGGGGTCAACGGCATTTGCGTCGCCTCCTTTCAGGCCGCGAGCGGATCCGTTCTCCCTGCCACCTCGCATTTCCTGGACAAAGGCCGGGCGGAGGGCCGGGCGGAGGGCCGGCCCAGCACCCCTGGGAAAGCCCAGCCGCTCGGGGAGGGCCCGGCTCGTCCTCCAACGCGGGAGCGCCCAGGCTGCAGATGGGGAAACTGAGGCTGGGAGCGAGACAGAGCTGGGGCCGCCTGGCCGTGGAGCCCCTCCGCTGAGGGTCACGGCAGCCCGGGCCGGGCAGGGGGGCCCCCCCCCCGGCTTGAGCGGCCGGCACTGGAGGCGGCGGCCGTGACCGGGCGGGTGGGCGGGGGGCCGGCGCCGACAAAGGCGGTCAGGCCGGGCCCGCGGGGGCGCGTTCCGCTCGTCAGCGCCGGTTCCACTTGAGTCCATCCTGGACAGGCCGGAATAATCCCTCCCACGCCCGCTGCTGGGCCGTGACGCCTTGAAGGGGCCCCGGGGCCTGACTGACGGCCGGCCGGGGGGTGGGGGGTGGGGTGGAGCCCGGGACCCTGCCCCCCAGTGCTGGGAACGGCGACGATGGGGAAACTGAGTCACAGGGAGGCACACACATCCTCCTACGTCACACAGGCAGGGCCCGGGCACCCGGGTGGGCCTCACTGGGACGTCCCCACCCCCACGGCCGCACAGCCGCCCCTGTGACCCGGAGGAATCCGGGGGGCCTGGCCCGGCTGGGCCTCGGGGTCACTCGCCTCCAGTTCCTCCCCCAGCACCTGGGCGACAGGTGCGCACACAGGTGGCCGGACCGGAGGTAGACGGGGAGGCCCAGCCCGAGCCCCTGGGAGCGGCCATCTGCCCGTGCCTCAGTCTCCCCGGCGGACAGGCGGGGCTGCCCTGCAGAGCAGCCCTCAGCTCGGTGCACGGGGCGCAGAGGCCGCACCTCTGCCCTCCTCCCCGGCGCCCAGGAGGATTCTGCAGGTGGGGACGGCATCCGGGAGGAGGGGACAGCTGGGCTGGGGGCCGTGGACCACAAGGGCCAGCTGTGGCCTCGGGGAACATGGGGCCGGGCTGGGGAAACTGAGCCCCAGAGGGAGGTGGCCTTGGGGGTCAATGTAGTCACAAGAGATGCTGGGAGGGAGGCCGGGGCCACGTGGCCTACAACCCTGGGGGGGCTGCCTGTCACCTTCAGAGGAAAGGACTCAGAGCTTTCCTCCCGCCGGCCACAGGGCCTTTGCTCAGGCAGGTCCCTCCACACTGGGTGACTTCCCCAAAATCGTGGCCCCAGCTCCCGGCCTCCCTGAGCGGCTCATCCGTCCCGGCCGGGGCCTGGGCTCCTTGGCAGCTCCGTCGGGACAAAGACCCCCGTCTCTGGCCCCCGTCTTTCAAACCCACCGAGGTCACCTTGTCACCTGTGGGAAAACCCACCTGGGGCAGGGACAGCCGTGCGAAGCGCCCGTGACCGTCTCTGGACGGCGTGGGCTTCGGGGTGCCCTGGGTGCCCGGTCAAGCAGGTGCCGTGGGCGGGGCCCCTTCCCTCTGGGTCTGGGCCAACCTGGGCCTCAGTTTCCCCAGCTGTGAAGCAGGTGCTGGCTTCTGCAGAGCAGGCCCCACTGCCTCTGCCCCCCCCCCCCGGCCCCCCCCCCCCGCCCCCCCCCTTCTCTGCTAATCCACCAGCCGGCCCGCGCCTCGGTTTCCCCTCCCGCCGCCTAATCCCCGGATTGTCGGAGGCCGGTTTTACATACATTTAGAGGCTTTTCATAATAGATTTACTGGGCCCCAGAACGGCCCTCGCCGCGATTAGTGGCTCCTTAATTGAAAACGCCCCTCCCGCCCTCAGCCCCCTCCCCCGGGCGCCGCGGAGGGAACGGGCCAGGGAGGACCCCGGAGCTGAGCGGGCCTCGTGGGGGCTCCCCGTGTGCTCCGATGGGGTCTCCCCGGCATCGACGGGCGGGGTGGTTCTGCCAGGACATCCCCAGGGAGATCCGCTGCCACCCGCAGCCCGAGGGGCCGAGCCAGGACTCGACCCGTCCGTCCCACAGCCCTGGGGTCGGGGGTCCCCCTGTTCCAGGTGGAAGCACATGACTCTCCCCGGCTGAGGAGCCGGCCTCACTCGAACCCGGGCCTGTGGGACCAGCGCCGGGCCTCCCACCCTGGGGCTCAGAATTCGGGTCCCAGACCCCAGATCTTCCTCCCTGACCCCATAAGAGCCTCCCCAGGGCCCCCCCCCCCGACCCCAGGCTGCAGGGGTGCAGGGATGTCTGCCCTTGCAACGGGGGACGGTTGACTGGGGGCCCGGAGCTGGTGACACGTCCCACCCCCCACCCCCAGCCATCGCTGCTGGGTCCCCAACCGGGCAACTTAATTCGTCCTGTCACCAGGATGTGGGCCGGGTGTATTTATCTGCTGTATATATGTGTTTTAATTTAAAGATCTGCCAGCCAGCACGCTGACTCCCGCGGAGCCCTGACCGCGGTCCCCCCTCATCCAACGAGGCTGTTCCCCACCACCCTCCAGCCCCCCGGCCCTCCCCGAGGATTGAACGCTGGAGAATGAGGCCAGTGCCTCCAGCCCCGCCCGCCCCTTCGGTGAGAAAGAACACTTGATTTGGAGCCCATGCGCGAGACACACTCATTCAGTCATTCAACAAACATTCATTGAGGGCCAGCTGACTTTGGGCCGGACAGTGGGGCCCAGGAGGGGGGGGGGATCAGACGGCCTTGCCCTTGTAGGGCCAACCATTCCAGTCACTGAGAACCCTCCAGGCTCTGAGCCCCCATGGTGTGCCACTGTGGCGCCGTTTTCCAGCTGGAGAAACTGGGGCTCTGGGAATAACGGGGACTCCTCGGTGGTGGGTGATACAGACAGTGTGGGAACCCTGCAGCTGCGCCCTCGGCTAGGGGGGGCAACTGACCGCTCTGTGCCTCAGTTTCCCCTCCTGGCCACAGGGCATCTAGAACCGCAGCCGGGCCCCGTGTGTGATGGATGAGCACAATAACGGCCCCGGGTGTGCGGGGACTGTGGCAGCACGGCCCTCATTAACGCTGGCCGGGAGGGGCCGGGATATTGCGAACATAACTCTGGCGGGCCCGGCGGGTGGCGGCCGGGCGAGGGTGCCAAGGGGGCCTGAAGTGTCCCCCTCAAGGGTCAGCGGGTGTGCCGAGTGCTCTGAGGAGGGCGCTTTCAGGGGGACCACCCCCCCCATGGTGGGGTAATAAGAGACCCTGATTCTCACGGCTTCAGGGGGACCCAGCCGGGCCTGCGGCCCTCAGAGCCACCGCAGACCCTTGGCGCCCAGAAGACATCCCCGGACGGGCCCGGTCGCCCCTCCTCTGTAAAGTGGGTCTCAGAGGGGTAAACTGAGGCCCAGAAAGGAAAACGCCCCCTGCCCTGAGTTGGTGCTGGAGTCCGAGCCTCTCACCCCGTCGCACAATCGGGGAAACTGAGTCCCAGAGGGGAGCGCAGCTCAGCCAAAGGGCGGAAGGAGGAAACCAGGCCGACACCTCGGAGACCAGAGCTCACGCCCTCACTTTGTAAATGGGGAAACTGAGGCCCAGAGGGCGGGGCTGGGGCCTGAAGCGGGAGAGGATGCTCCTTCGGTGTGGGGACCGGCCTGGAGCCACCGAGGGAGGAGCCGGGGAGCGGGACGTGGTGTTGGGGTGCAGACCCCAGGTGCCCATCTCAGGCTCGGGGCCTCCTCTGGTGGCCCCCCCAAGCCCGGCTGTCCTTTCCCCGCCCACCCAGCCCGAGGGTCCTCGGGGCCGGACCCCTGCCTCCAGCCTCCCCTTCCTCCCCCAGGACGCCCGTCGGGGCTGGGAGGATGCGCCAGACGCCTGCCTCAGTTTCCCTCTCCTCCTATGGCAGGGTCCGTGATGGAGGGGGGAAGCGTAGGGGGCTCACAGAGAGCCCGTCCATGAGAAAGACCCCCTCGCCTCCCTCCCCCCTTTGCCCCTTGGGGGCTGGACCTCCGGGGGGCGGGGATCCCCTGGAACGACTTTCATGGGTCGTTTTCCGGAAGCTTCTCCCACCCCCAGGAGCCGGTGCTGTGGCCCAGACCCAGGGATGCAGAACCCACGGCCCGTGGTGGGGGGACCTGGACCTGGGCGCCCCCAACCCCGTGTGGCGGGGACATCAGAGCCTGGGGAGAGGGCAGCCCTGGGGTCCCCCCAGCCTGGCGGGCGGCCGATGTTTCCGGGAGGAGGGGGGTGGGGGCGGCCCCCTCCGCCCAGGACCCCGCTGCTGTGGGGGAACCCCAGTCTCATCCACTGGCTGCCCCACACCCAGCTCCTGATCCCGGAGGCCTGGGGCTCCCTCTGGGTTCACCCCAGGACCTGTGGGGCCTCAGTTTCCCCATCTGCACAGGAGAGAGGGGGTCTCCTGCCCGGCTCCAGGACCCCCGACCCCACAGGCTGCATCGTCCATTAGGGCCCATCCACGGCCTCCGGGCCTCCGTCTCTGGATCGACGGGGCGGGTCAGGGGCTGTGGGGTGGGTGGCCCCCGGGAGGGTCTCTCTCTCTGGTCCCGGCCGCCCCTGCCCCGCGGCTCCCGGCCGCCGTAAGTGTGCAGAGCATCAGGCGACAGTGTGGACAGAAGAGGGACAGAAGGTCCAGCCGCCTCTGGACACCTCCCGGGGCGGCCCAGGTCCTGGGCGAGTCTGCTCCCCATCCCCGGCCCCCAGTCCTGCCCACAGCCCCCCGGGGCTCCCCCTGCCCGCCTCCTTCGCTCGGCCTTCGGGGCCACCCCCCTCGGCCCCCTCCCTCCCTCCCTCCAGGCTCCATGGGGCAGCACTCGGTCTGGTCCTGCCACCGGGCCTGTGCTCGGCATTCGAGGTCCCTGCTTCTCCTGGGTCCACATCCATCCGTGGCGCTAACGATACCATCATGACAATGACCAGAACAGCCCAGCAGCTCCGCGGGGAAACTGAGGGAGGGAGGCGCTCCAGGACCCCCTCACCCACAACCCCGGCGGTCTCCTCCGCACCGGCCACACCAGCCGCGCTGCGGCCACTTCATTTCCGGCTCGTGTGTCGTCTTGCGGTGATTTATGGCTCCTCGGGGGCCCCGGGCTGTGGACTCGCTTTTTATTCATCCATCAGGGGCCGCCCGGCCTCCTGCCACCTGGACCAGGTTCCCAATGCAGTGGCCTCCTCCGCGTCCCTTAAGTCTCCCAGATTGGGCCCAGGAGCCCTGAGGGCACAGACCGAGGGAGGGCCCAGCACAGACTGCACACAGTAGGCGCTCACTAAATGCACGCTAGGGGTGCTGATGTGGACTCGGGAAACGCGACCTGTGGTGGACACAGGTGGTTCCCGAGAGACCCGGGCCCCAGATGCCAGAGTCTGGCGGGACAGGGGCACACAGCGCCTGCAGGGTCTCGGTCCCTCTGCACACGGGTGCACACGTGTCTGTGCGTGTGGCAGAGGACAAGTCCGAGGGGAGACTCTCCGCCGTGGACCAGGCACTGAGTCCCAGTGATGACCAGACAGACCCACCCCTGCCTGCTGGGGACTCGGAGCCCGTGCGGGAGACCGACGGGTTCAGAATCAGAGATTTGACAGTGAGGAGCGTGGGGTGAGCCGTCCCCGGGCCAAGGAGGGCGAGTGGGGACGAGTGACCTAACCTGCAGGAGCTGAGGGAGAAAGCTGAGCAGTGGTCTGCAGGAAGGGTGTGTGTGTGGGGGGCAGGCAGCACGTGCAAAGGCCCTGAGGTGAGGACTAGGCTGTTTTTGCACTTACCTATCCATCCAGGCCACCTGTGTGTTAAAACTTGTTTCGAAAAGTATGAAATAGTCAAAATATAGGTAGGTGGAAACAACTGAAGCGTCCATCAACAGATAAACGCATAAACACGATGTGTCCACCCACACGCTGGAATATTACGCAGCCATGAAGAGGAGCAAGGCCCTGACACGGCTGCACGTGGACGGACCTGCACACACGACGCTCAGGGAGAGAAGCAGACACAGAAGGACACACAGCGTGTGACCCCATTGACGAGAAACGTCCAGAACAGGCCGATCCACAGACAGAGAGCGCGCTGGGGGGGGCCGGGGGCGGGGGGGGGGGTGGTGGTCATGCTGATGGGGACGGGGTTGCTTTTGGGGTGATGGAATGTTCTGGAATTAGATCCAGGTGGTGGTCGCACAGCTCTGTGAATATACGAAAAATCGTGGAATTGTGTTTAAATGCAGGCACCGCGCAGGGTGTGAATATATCTCAATAAAAGATTCTTTTCATAACAGAATACAAGTCAGCGGCTCAGATGCCGCCCGTGACCCCTGCACCCCAGCCTCTCCCTCCAGGGCCCCCGTCCCCAGGGCTGGGTTGGAGGGTCCGGGTGAGGGGTCTCGGGGTGGTCTCCTCATCTCCGAGCCTCGGGGTCCCGCCGCGCACAGGGATCCCGGGGTGTCCCCGCGGTGCTGGCCGGCTCCGGCGTCCCCGCTGCTGGCGGGCGGGGCGCACACAGGGGGCTTTGTGCCTCGCGGCCTCATTAGGAGGCAGCCCCTGTCCCCAGGCGGCGCGGCCGAATTAATGAGCGGAGGGCGTTCCCTCTGAGGACCGTGCCTGAGACGCTGTGGCCCCGGTGGCGGGTGGCACCCGGACGGCGGGCCGCGGGGACCCCAGCCCCTGGGCCGTGCGCGGCAGTCCGCGGCCTCTCTGAGCCTCCTGCCGGGGCCGTGCTGCGGGGGAGGCCCCGGGACCCCAGGGTCCACCGACACACACCCGCCTTCTGCAAAGGCGTAAGGGGATGACGAGGCGACAGACAGGCCCCCAGGCGGCCTGGGGCAATGAGGGAAACCGAGTCACACAGCAGTGGAGCTCGGTGACGGAGATGTCAGCGAATTTGGTCACTGAAACTGCGGACGCCCCCACCCCAAGCATGGACGAGGGGCCGGGGGGCCCTGCCCGGCCCTGGGGTCAGGGTCTCCGACGTGCCCAGGAGCCCCCGCTGTCCACTCACGGTCACATCCTCCCAGCTGCCCCCGGGGCGGGCGCTGGTTCCCATCCCCAGAGGGGGAACCGAGGCTCAGGGGCGGCGATGAAGGGTCCAGCGCCACCTGAGATGCTCATTCCCGGGCCCGGCCCCCAAACCACGTGCAGAACCCAAGCATCGACCTTGGCGGCACCCCGACAGCCCGCACCCTGCCCCCTGCAGGTCCCGGACCCGCCTCCTGGGATCCCCTCCAGCCGGGGTGGCCCAGGCCCCACAGAGACGCGCATTCTGAGGTTCACACTCATTTTATTATAAAAAAATACAGAATCCAAAGTTGATTGTGACGGGAGTGGGGAGGCCCCGCGGCCAGCCCTACAAAAGCCCCCGGGCCGGCCGTCTCCGGGCGGCCGCACCCCATATATATTTATATATAATATATATAAAACACAGATCAGGAAAGGCGGGTAGAAATATGAAATTTGTACAAATGCACCATTTGCGTCATTAAAGTGTCTCGGGGGGGGGGTGTGTTTGGGTGGTGGTCCCACCCCCCCCATCCTGTTTTGTCCCGTTTTCTTTTTTCTTATAAACATTATCAGGTCACAGAATAGAGGGAGGGGCTCCGACAGACGAACGAGCTTATTGCGAAGTGCGGCTTCTATTCTAAAAAGTCCACCCCACCCCCCCGCCAAAATAAAAGCCCCCTCTGAAGGGGTGAGGGGGGGAAAAAAAAAAAAGAAATTTTCCAGTCCGTCCTCAGGAATACAGTAAAAATAAATCACAGTATATACTTGCTGGCTCTATTTACAGAAATGTGACGTCTTCTTGGCCTCGGGGGCGATCGGGCAAGGCCGCGGGGGACCGGGGGACGTGGGCGCTGTGATTCCGAGGGGTCGCGGCTCCGCGGTGGCCTCGGGCGGAAGGTCGTGGGTTTCCACTCCGGGCGACGCTCATCAGGAGTGAGCAGGGTGGGGGTCTGAGGCCCCCAGACCACATTCAGGGGGACGCGCCTCTCCAGCCTGGGGCACCTGGGGGGGTCCGTGGTGGGAGCCAGCCGGGACCCAACACATACAGCACCGGGGTCCCCGGTCCCCTGAACCCCCACCCCATCCATCGTCCCCTTCCCAAAGTCACGGGCGACAGCAAGGAATAAATTAAATTAAAAACTCAAGTCTTTCTGCTCCAACCGGGAAAAACGCACCGAAAAAAAATCGCCGAGAGATGCTCCAGGCCCCGACGGAACGGGACGGCCAGGCCAGGGCTCGCCGACACGCAGTCCCTCGGGCGCGGGGGGTCCTGGCTGCCCCGGGGGCGTCCCGGCCGGCGGGCAGCACGGGCGCACAGGGTCCAGGGGTGGCCTAGGCGCCCAGCAGGGTCCAGAGCACGGGGACGGCGCCGAGGAGCAGCCGGCGGCCGCGTGGGGCGCCGCACGAGTTGTTGCTGGTGAAGATGGGCTCTGGGGACTCGTACAGGCTCTCGTCTGGGGACACGACACGGGGACAGGCGGGGCGGGTGGTCAGCGGGCGGCCCAGACCCCACCCCCAGCCGCCACCCGCTCAGCCTCGCCCCGCCCGCCGCCACCTGAGCTCCCGAGCCGGCCGGGCCGAGACTCCCATCTCCGTGGCAAACGGCGGGTGCCCCCTGGAGGTGTGCTTGGTGCCGGGCGGGAGCGCGAGGACGCCGAGGCCCTCTTCCCTCCGGGGGCCTCTGGGATGCTCGAAGAGCCAGAACGTGGCCCCCGCTCCACCTCCGGGCGCAGAGGGGGGCCCGACCGTGGACTTCAACCCCCACCCTGAAATAGGGTCTGAAATGTCGGCCCCATCTGCAGACGGGGAAACTGAGGCTGGGGGGCAGGGCCTGCCCCAGCCATGGCTGAGGCTGTGGGACTCCTGAGGCTGTGCTGTGACCGCCCTCTGACTCTACTGACCACTCAGCCTGGACCCTGCCCGACCCCCTGAGCACTTACTGGTTGGCCTTACGTAAACCTTCAGCCGCAGGCAGGGCCGGTCCACGGCATTGGGCGGTGTGGCAGCTGCAAGAGAGGGGTTGGGGGTTAGTGGGGTGGGGGCTCTTGGTGCCCGGGACCACCTGGGGCTGCATCCTCTTCCCCACGCTGGTGACTCAAGCCTGACCTCAGGTGGGAAGCCACTCATAAAACTCCTAATCATACATCAAAGCCCCAGGCACAATGCCCCGTGTCCCAGCAGTCCTCCTGCACACACACCCCCCACCCCACTCTGTCCCTTTGCCAAACCCTAACCCCAGAGACTGGGGGTGTCTGTGTCCGGCTCACCCCAGGGCAAAGTTCAGAGGTGAGGAATAAAAATATGTGTGTTTTCTATTAATTGCAAAAAAAGGCAGTGCAGCCGAATGACTGAGCCGGAACCAAATCTCTGCTCCTGGGTGCCCGTCGGCAAGTCACCCCCCTCTGGGCCTCATCTGGCACAGAGTGGGTGCTTTAGAAATGCTGATGTCCTGCTGGGAGAACCCGGGAGCCAGTCACCCCCAGGAGGGGGCAGTGTTCCCGCCTCGCCCAGAGGGGGTCCCAAGGAGGCAGCAGCACGTTCTATCCTCTCCCGCTAAAGTTCCACCACTATCCGCACTTCCTGGCCCACACGGCGAGTGCCCCAGAGGGGACCGGGGGTGGCCCCACCGCGTCAGCGATGCGCCAGGAGAGAGGGCGCTCAGGAGGGGCCAGGACAGGGACTGGGAGGCATGAGGCCTGGCGGGTTTGCACACGTGAATGGGCGTGAGCACCCCCGCGTCTCCGGCCGGGCCTGTCCCCTCGGCGGCCCCCACCCCTGCCCCCCCCCCCCCCCCGGAAGCCCCTCGTGCTGGGAGACGAAGATAAAAAGCACGTAACACAAGTAACATCCGTCACAGAGAGAGGACGAATAATTGCAATAATTATCTTTATGAAACTCTCGTCTCGGAAAGAAAAATGTAATTTTTCTTATATTCCGGGGACTTCATTCGAACACCTTCTTCCCCTCCCCCACCCGCTTCTCTCCTTGAATCGAAAGGAAAAAAAAAAAATCCAACCAGCGCAGAGGAAGGAAGGAGGGGGGGCTCCCTCAAGTGTCACCTGACACAGCGGGAGGGGGTGACGGTCGGCCCGGCCCCCCCAGAGCCAGACTCGGACCCGCCTCCCCAGACCCTGCCATCCGGGCTTTGTAGGGAGGAAACGGGGGGCCCCCGGGACTCCCCGGATGTGCGGCAGGTGGGGCCCGCCCAGTCCCCTGTGTGGCGTGGGCGCCCGCGTGTCCCCAGGCTGCCCCGACCGACCGCGGGAAGCAGCCTCCACGGTCCTCGGGGCACCCTGGGGTGGGGGTGGGTGCCGGGGGACGGCCCGGAGAGCCCTGTCCAGGCCGGGGAGACAGGGCGGGACAGGGGTCTGCCCTCACCCCCTCCTGTGGCTCTGACCAGCCTCCCTCCCCGGCCAGATTCACTATGCCTCAGTTTCCCTCCTCAGGGTGATGGGGTGGGCACCCCTGGTCTCAGTGCGGCCAGGCTGACCGGTGGGGCATCGGCCGCCCCAGCCCAGAAGCCCAGGGGCCTGATCCAGGGGTGGAGGTGACAGAGGGAAGGCCGTGTGTGCGGGCGGGGGGGGTCTCAGCCCCGCTCTGAGCCTCAGTTTCCCCATCTGCAAAATGGGGACTCGGACAGCGGGGCCTGCGGGGTTTTTGCTGAGAGGACGGTGAGAGCATCTGAGAGCTTGACCCCCAGGAACGGAGGCCCGCGCTGGGTGGGGGCTGGCCCTGCGCCCCCACCTCCTGCTCGCATCCCCCCCCCCGACGGTGCCCGCGCCCCCACTCACAGATGTAGTAATACTCGTGGCCCGGGCGGAACTCGAAGCCGAGCGAGAAGGGCGTGAAGAGCTGGAACTTCTCGGAGAACTTGAGCGGCCCCCCGGGCGCCGCGGGCCGGTTGCACTCCCAGCGCTTGAAGCCGCGCTGCCGGTGGTCGCAGGAGGCGTGGCCCTCGCCGTTGACCATGTACAGCACGTAGTGCTCCATGCGCTCGGCCGGCGGCAGCGGCGCCCCGTAGTGCGGGCAGTAGATGTCCAGGTAGTCGTTGATGCTCACCTCCACCGTGTAGCCCCCGCCGTCGTCCGCCGCGCCCGCGTGGAACCTGGGGCAGGGAGGGGTCAGCGGGGAAGGGTCAGTGGGGAGGGATCAGTAGGGTGAGGTCAGGGATGGAGTCAGTGGGGAGGGGTCAGGGGTGGGGTCAGGCATGGGGTCAGCAGGGTGGGGTTAGGGATGGGGTCAGTGGGGTGGGGTCAGTGGGGAGGGGTCAGGGATGGGGTCAGTGGGATGGGGTCAGTGCAGGGTCAGGGATGGGGTCAGTGGGCGGGGTCAGGGACGGGGTCAGCAGGGAGGGGTCAGCGCAGGACGGGAAGGGGGCAGGCCAGGAGATGGGGGAGGCAGTGGGGGGAGGGGACCGCAGGGTGGACACCCCACCCACAGGGTTCCAGGGTTCGAGCCCGCGTGCCCCACACGGCACCCCCCAGGACACAGCAGACACCTCGGGTCCAGCGAGCTGGGAGCCCCCGGCCCGCAGTGAGGTGGGTGCAGGGGGAAGAGGGGCGGCCGCCAGGCATGCTGGGTAACCGCATGCAAAGCAGCGGGTGTCACACGACCCCACCCCTCCACGTCGCACACCTGAGCTCCCTGCGCCCAAGGCCCCCCACGAGCTGTCCACCAGGAAGTCCCTCTCCAGAAATCCTCCTGCTCGCCCCGACGCCCCCTCCTCCGGGCAGCCCCCATGCTGCCCCCCGGGGGGCAGCCACCGAGCTTTGCTCCTGCAGATCCGCCCGCCCAGAAGGCCCAGGGCCAAGTAGGCGACACAGGCCCCTCTGGGGCGAGCTCTGCCCGCACCCCTAGCCTCGGTTTCCCTGCAGGGCGTGGGGTTTGGCGTGAAGGACCCTCCGGCCCTCCCTCCCTCAGCCCAGCTCAGAGATGCCCTGGTCCCACCCCCAGCCCCACCTCCGTCCTGCGTGACCCCAGCCGGTCCCCCACGTCCTCCCTCCTGAGCCCCCAGAATCCCACATCTGCCCCCAGCTCCTGGCTCCCCCTGGGGACCCCAGGCCCCCCCAGCCCCACCTCCAGGCCCGCCCTGGAGTCCCCCAGACTCTCGCCCCTTCCTCGGGGAGGCCCTGACCCTCGGCAGCGAGGACGGAGGTCAGCTGAGCAAGGGACCGGCGCTCCCCTTCCACAGCCGCCTCGGGCAACAGCGTCAGGAGCCCTTAGATCTCGCGCCCGTGGTCCCCGGGGTCCCTGTCATGTAAACGCGGCCCGACCGAGGGGGGACAAGGGGGGCCTCCCGAGAGGAGCTTGTTAGCACATAAAAGGCCCGAGCAGCAGAGGCTTGGGGGGCAGCCTCCCCCAGGCCGCCCTGCCTCCTCCCTCCCTGCACAGGTGGGGAAACTGAGGCCCAGGCTGCTCGGGTCCCAGCCCGGCTGCCACCTCCGCGCCCGCCCCCCCCGTGCCAGCCGCCGGGCCCGCGGGAGGGAGGGCGGCACGGCCCCCATGCGGGGCGTGCTAATTGGCACAGCCGACCCCCAAGGGGGCGGCTGGGTTACCAGATGGCATCGCCGGTGCCCCGCGGCCCCCGAGATGCTGCACCACGTGGGGCCGAGGGCTCCTGGGCCCCAGAGGTGGGAATGAGGCAGGCAGGAGACCGTGCTCACTCGTGCCTCGGTTTCCCCATCCGTCACTAGAAACCCGGTGATGATTTTGAGTCTGCGGCTGAGGTCTAGGCTGGCGGACTTCCAGGTCCGGGAGCCGGGTGAGCTGGTTCGCCCCCAGCCCCTTCCCGGCTCGGTGGGGTTCGCCCAGGGACGGGGAGCTCACCCCACTCCCACAGAGGAGGAGGGTGTTTGCAGAATAAATGTGTCCAGCCGTGAGACTGGGGCAGCGGGGGCCGGTCGGGGGCGCGGACCCGCGTAGCTCTGGGCTCGGACGCGGGTTCCAGCCCAGCTGGTGTCTCCGCTCATTCTCTCCTCGAAGCCTCAGTTTCCAACTCGGCACAGTGGGGACGGTCCTCAGGGCTCACGAGGCGGCCCCGGGTCAGCCGGGGACCCCCTTCCGTCTCAGACCCCGCCCGTCCCTCGAGTGCCCCCAGGCCGGCAGGCGGGCGGGCGTCTCATTGACCCGCCACGTCCTCCGGCCCGTGGGTGCGATCGATGCCGACGCCGCTCCAGGCTTTTTGAAAAGTCATTTTCGCTCCTTCCCGGCCCCACTGAAAGCCCCATTGATCAGCCGATCGATGACAGCTGCGGCCCAGTGCCCCGGGGACCCGCCCGCACCCAGGCCGAGTCCTGCCGGGGAGGCCGCGCTGGGGGAACCACGGGCGGGGGCGGGACCGGGCCGGAGGCGCCACAGTCCCGGCCCCCAGCCCCCTCCGGGCCTCGGTTTCCCCTCTCGGCCCCAGCACGATGCCTGGGATGCACACTCGGCCTGAAAGAGAAGAACTCGGCTCTCAGCAGAGCCTCTTTCGTGAAGGGAATGGCCGGGGGTGGGTGTGGCCTCTGCCCGGGTCCCCCATCACCGTGCCTTCCTCCTTCCACCCGGCGCCGCCATCGTCCTCCCCTCCCAGTTCATCTTCCGCAGAACCTCAGAGACCGAGGCTGCTTTTCTGGCTCAGCGGCCGGATGTCCGGTCCCACCAGGCCGGCCAGGCTCCTGGCCTCCCCCAAATCCAGGGCTCGCCCTGTGACCCGCTGACTTGACGCCCTCCGTTAGCTCCCCGTCGCTCAGAACAAAGCCCACAGTCGTCCCCGGCCCACGAGGCCCCGTGTGGCCCCACTGCCCCCACTCTCATCGCCCTCTGTCTTCCCGCAGCTCACTCCTTCCAGCCACAGCAGTCTCCTGCCTGTGCCTATTCCCACCCCAGGGCCTTTGCACATGCTCATCCCTCTGCCTGGCATTCTTTTCCCTGTCTCCCCCCCCCCCCCCCAGCACTATCTCCGTCCGCCATCGTCATATTTATACCTTTACACAGTCTGGCGTCTGGCCTTGCGGACTGTGGGGTCGGCCTCCTTCTCCGATCCTGCCCCCTGTGGCCAGAGAGACCCTGGCACACAGCGGTGCTCAATACATGTTTGTCGATCAAAGGCCAAGATTCGAGGTCTTTGAGGCGCTAGAGTTGTGAGGAGCAGAGAACGGTCCCCACGTAGGGAGTGAGGACCCCAGGCAGGCAGGTCCCAGGAGGAGCCCCCGACATGATCTCCAGCCGCCCATGCTTTCCCTTCCCGGCTCTAAGATAGCGATGGCCTTGCTGTGTTGGCAATCCCGGTTCCAAGTTGGCCGACGAGCCAGGGGCGGGCGCCTTGCCCCGACTCGGGGTGGCGCCTGCCCGGGGAGGGGGCCCAACCGCAAAACCAAGCCCGGGGGGAGCAAGACAAAGGCCCCGTTTCCTCCATCAGCGAGGAAGCCGGAGATGCAGATGCTTCGCGGGAGCAGCGGAGAGAGATGGAAATTCTCACTAAGGGGTTAATGACTGACTTGGGA
Organism: Equus quagga; assembly: GCF_021613505.1. Lineage (NCBI taxonomy): Eukaryota > Metazoa > Chordata > Mammalia > Perissodactyla > Equidae > Equus > Equus quagga. Next base: position 96,734,279 of record NC_060280.1, read on the forward strand.
TCGGTTCCCAGACGGAGGGCTCCCCGCCCCCACCGGCCACACCTCCGCCTCCACCGCCCTGCCGGCCTCCTGTCCACGTCCACTCCTCCAGGCAGCCCTCCCAGCCCCAGGCGAACCCTCACCCATCAGGGCTCCCGGGCTGCCCCGACCCCCCCCAACCCCCCGGCTGGCAGCTAATTAGCTCCAATCGGGCGACTGTCAAGTCATTAGACGCTAATAGCAAAGCAACTAATTAGGAATCTCACCCAAAACAGGAGCGGGGGGGCCGTGCCACCTTCCCAGACTGGAAACCGAGGCACAGGGTGGGGGGGCAGCACCCCAGGGCCCCAAGTGCCCACCCCGCCCCCAGGTGGGTCCAGGTCTCTCTCTCTCCCCGCTTCTCCGGCTCCCAGGAAAGGGGCCTAGGTGCCACCCTCGGCTGTCCGAGGGGCCAAGAAGACACCTGCCCCTCGGAGGCCCGGCCGCCTTCCTCCTGCGGGGCCCGGGCGGGACCTCAGGGGAAGCTGGACCCCAAGGCAGCACAGCGTCAACCCGAGAAAGGGCGAGTATGACCTTGTGGGTGCCGGGGGTAAACTGAGGCAGGGCCTCAGAGCTGAAGCAAGAGGGAAAGAATGAGCGGCGGGGCGTGGAAGGGAGGGGGCCGCAGAGTCGGCCCCCCCCGGGCCTTGGTCTCTGGGAAGACGCGAGGGAACACAGTCCACGGGGCGCGTCTTCCCCTGTGCCCACGATGCCCACCGTGACGCTCCCTGGCCGGCCCCAGACACGGCTGACCCTGGAGGAGGGGACACCCCGACGCGGCCCGACGTCCTGGTGGCCATGATCAGTCACTTTCTCGGGGTCCGTGAAAAGGGGGCATAATGGGGGGAGGCCGACCTGCGGGTGGGGAGTCGGGGAGGACGGCTGGTGTGGCAACTCGGCTGCTCGGTGAACGGAGCCCCTCCGCGCCAAGGTCCCGACGGGGAGACCGAGGCACGGCGGCTGAGCCCCCGCGAGCCTCGGCCGGGCTGGCCTGGCCGCAGAGTTCCGGGTCCAGTCGGGGTGAAGACAAAACCCCGCGGGGCACTCAGCTGCGGGGCTGGGACCTGGCCCTTCTCCCCTCGTGGCCACCCGGCGGGGGACACGGCCAGGCCCACCCTCTCCCAAGGACAAAGATCCCCGGCAACACCGAGAGGCAGGGCTGACGTGTGACCCGTTCTGAGGAGGTGGGGGTCACGGGGAGGACACGGCCGTGGGGTGCGACCCCCCCCCAGGTCTGGCTCAGGGGCCAAGGAGGCGGCCGAGGGAAGGAAGACGTCGGCCCCGAGGATGTGGGCCTCCCAGCCCCCATCACCACCTCCGCCGCTGACCCCATCGAGGACGCGTGTGCCAGGGCCCGGAGGTCACAGAGGGCCGGCCCCCATCCCGGGCCGCTCCCAGGCAGGTGGAGGCCACGGCTCCCCGGGGGCGTCCGCCATGGGGACTCAGTTTCTCTCTCTGCACAGAGGCTGCCCAGGGTGGTCCATGGGCGGGGGGACCAAGGCTGGGCACAGGAGGGACTCCCCCACCTGTCAGAGCCCAGGAAGCCTGCGTGCCTGACTCAGACCGCACAGAGGGAGGCCCGGCCCCCTGGGGGGGCGTCTCAGAGCTGGCCCCCAGCCCCCGGCACTGCTGTGGGCCCCCCGGTAGGTCACTCGGCCGGAATGCCGCCGTCACTGCAGACATGGGGACCCTGGCCTGGAGGCCCCTCCTCTCGCCCGCAGGAGCTGCCTCGGTTTCCCCTGCCGGGGGCCTCTGCACCCCCGGAGCATGCGCGTTCCTGGGCCACGGGCTGTGCCACACAGCGGAGTGGACACAGGGAGGCAACACAGGGGTTCCGAGCAGCCGAGCCGCCCGCCCGAGGTCACCCCCAGGTTTCCAGGACCCCCAAATCCGAGCCCGGGCCCCCCCCAAACCCCCAGACCCCATCCTCCGGCCCCAAGTCCCCCTGACCCGCCGGGCCTCGCTCTCCAAGCCCCCCAAGCCAGGCGGACGAGCTGCTTTCAAACGCAACAAAAAACCCTCATGCGGCAAAACGCAGCCGCGCCCTTCACAGCCGGCTCCCACGAGGCCAGTGAGGCGGGCAGGGCCCTGGGGACCGGGCGCCCCGTCACCTCCACCACGCGGACGACGCCTCCCCAGGCGCCATTGTCCCGGCCCAGTGGCCGCAGAGGGCAGCTCTGCCGCCAGCCCTGGGGTGCGATGGGCCGTGGGGGGGCCGGGGGAGGGCGCCAAGCCCAGAGCCCCCACCCGGGTCCGCACCGCTGGGTCCACTCGCGCTGCAGGTTCCAACAGGGTGGGGGCCTCGGGGGCGGAGGATGCCCCGCGTGGTGCCCGCTCTGGGCCTCGATGGCTCCTCTGAGCCAAGGGCAGCCCGGGCCACGGACCCGGACATGGCCCCCGCGGGGACCCACGGCTCAAGGAGGAGCGGGCGGGGAGGGCAGACTGTGCCAGCCTCGGTGTGGAGCGTCCACCCCCCACCCGAGGTCCCGGTCGGCCAGAGCCAGGCCACACGCCGGACACGCGTGTGCACAGATGCCGACGACACAAATACGCACATGCAGACACCGCGGACGCTACACGCATAGAGCATACACACGCCACCACATACATTACGTGCCCCCTCCACACGCGTGCACTCCCGGCACAGGCACGCAGACACATGTGCAAACACGCCAGGCTTCTATGGACCCGTAGGCACATGCGTCAGCCTACCACACACACACACACGAACATGCGCACCTCCGGGGTCCCCAGGACCCTCGCGTGTCACAGACAAGAACACGCAGCTACACGTAGCTACACGCAGCTACATGCAGTGACATGTGCAGACAGATTCTGCAGCCCAGTGAGGCTCCCAGGGACCCCCGCGGCACCCCGCACACGAGCCCCTGCGCAAATGCACACGCGGCCATACGCTCAGCCCCGGGGACAGGCCCAGAGACACCCGGCGGCAGCCCAGGGGTGCCCAGCCCAGGAAGGGGCGGGTCAGACAGACAGCCGGACAGCCGGCCGGTGGGGGTGCCGGGGCCTGGTGGCTGGACCGGGTGAGGAAACCCCAGCCCAAGGCAGCGGACGCGGTGGGTGCGGGGTTCCCCCGGCGACGCCCGCCAGCCGCGTGTGCGCAAAAATGCACGGCACGGCAGGAGGATGCAATCGGGGAACAGTCACATACTCATCACCTCGCCGCAGGTGCCAGGCCGGCCGCAGGGGGGTGGTGACACCCAGCGTCGCTGCAGCAGCACAGCCCATGCCTGTCCGTCCCCCACCCCAGCACGTCCGTCCCTCCGGCTCCTCGGCTGCCCGTCCGTCCCCACCCGAGCTGCCCACCCTGGCTCTGTCCCCTTCCTCTCGGTGCCTTTTGTGTGCGCCACTCTCCCAGGCACGGCCCTCTGTCCTCGCGTTTCTCCTCCACCTGCGGCCGCCCCCAGCCCCTCTGCTCCGACACCATCCCGGTCTCTCCCCAGCCCGGCTGGCCTCTCGCCTCCGCCCGTGGGGCCGCCCCAGGCCTCCTCGCCAGCCCTGCACCTCTTTCTGGGCTAGTGTCCCCCGGGTCGGGGCGCCCTTGGGACATCACACCTGGGTGCCCCACACGCCGAGGCCCAGGCCACCCTCCTCCCACGCCGGGCCGCAGTTCCGGTCCGGCTGCCCCGGGCACCAAAGCTCCTGGGGGGTCCCCAGGTCGCCGAAGCCCCTCTGCAGAGCCCCCCAACCTCAGCGAGGATGGAACCCCGATTCTGGACCGACCGGGGCTTCCCGGGCGAGGTGCTCACCTGGGCCTTGGGCCCCATCACGCTGGGGAGGTGACGTGCCACCTGGGACGCCCCAGGCGGGAGGAGGAGAGGGAGTGAGGAAGGCCCTGACCGCTGGGGTCTGCGCCGGACAAGCAAGGCCGTCCCCTCGGGCAGCCGGTCGGGGCAGAGCTGTCGGGTCAGCAACAGGAGGGGGCCGGGAGTGGCCGGCCGGGGCCAGGCACCGCGGCCGCCTCCTTCCCCTGCCGGGATCCCGCCAGTGGCCCGTGGCTCCGTGGCGGGGAGGGTGGCCGGCAGCCCCACGACCCCCTTCCGCCCCCGTTGGAGGCTCCTCATGTGTGTGTGGCGTTCGCTAGAACAAAGGACAGGCCACACCGGGGACGGCGACTTCGGAGCTGAAACCGAAAACTTGGGCCGGGGCAGTGCTGCCCGCCGGGCGCCCGGCTCGGCCGCGGGGAAAGGCTTTAATCAAACCCACATGTGACCAGCGGGGCGGGTGGCGCGGGGGACCGGCTCCGAGGTGGCCCGGCCATCCCTCCGCCTCCCGGGGTCTCTGCCCTCGGCCCCGGGGGCCGACCCCACAGCCGGGCAGCTGAGGGGGGCGTCTGGGCACGCTCCCTGCCCCCGCGGCGGGACACTGGCCGCCCTTGTCCCCGAGCCCGCCTCAAAGACGGCCCTTTATGCAACTTTCCGCCCGACGATCGAGGACGGCAGGGGACGGCGGGAGGACGGCAGGCTGGGGCGGGCAGCTCGGCTGGCGCTTGAAAACGGAGAGAAAGTGACCGGGGACAGAGGGGCAGGGCGGCAAGGTCTGCAGCCCGGCCCCCACGGGAACAGTGTGACCCTGAAAGCCACTGACCCCAAAGCCACGGGACACCGGGGCCCCATCTCCCCCGGGACCCCCAGCCCACCTCGGCCTTCGAGCCCCCAGGCTGGCTCAGAGCCTTCTGCCGATGTCCAGGAGGTGGTCAGTCACCAGCAAACTTTGCTCGCTCTGACTAACGGGGCTTCTGCTGCCCCCAAATTGTACTCAGCGCCCAGCACTGAGGAGGTGGGGCAGGCGGGTGGGGCACCTCGGCTGGGCATGGCAGGCTGGGCATGAGGCCACCTGGGTCCCTGCCCCAGCTTGCTCCCCTCGCCGTGACCTTGAGCCAGCCGCTCGTACCCTCTGCGCCTCAGTTTCCCCATCAGTGGCAGGAGGACCGGGAGAGGACGGTCCCTGGTGGAGACTCCCAGGACTGCTCCCCAGCCCCCTCGGTGCCTCAGTCTCCCCATCCATACAAGCTGGGACCAGACCCCCTTAGTGCGAAGGCGGAGGCAGCTCGGCTGGTAGGGACGTTCCAACTTCCCCAAGTTCATCTGGGGACCCACCGGCAAGACACATCCGCGGAACCCTTGCCCCGGGGGGGCCTAGGTCCCCCACCTCCGGGTGCAGCTCAGTGCCAAGGTTCCGGGGCATCCCCACCAACTCCAAAGCCGGCGGGCTCCCTGGAGAGACCGGAGGACCGGGGGGTCCCCCAAGTCCGAGAAGGAAACTCAGGGCTGCATGGCTTCTCAGGGTGCCAGAGGGGTTCCCCAAACTCCGGCGGCCAGCAGCGCTCTGGGGCACGCCGGCTGCATGTCCCCCCAGGTCTGCACGGCGGTGGGGCGCCCCGGGGTGGGGGGGGTGGAGAACGCACGAGCAGCGGAGTCCCCCGAATTCCGGAGGCTGGAACTCCCCGGGGGCTCCCGCGACAGCCGGGCGCCCCCCACTCCGGAGGCAGCGCGCGCGGGGGGGCGCGCGGAGCTCGGGCGCAGGGGAGGCCCGGGCCCCGGGCTGGGGGGGCGTCCGGGGTCCCCCGGCGCCGGTCCCCGCGCGCGGCCGCGCTCACCTGGGGTTGCTGCGGTTCCAGTAGACGGCGTAGCGGTCCGAGTTGGCGCGGGCGGCGTCCTCGGCGCGCGCGAAGGGCGGCGGCGGCGGCAGCGGGAGCAGCAGCAGCAGCAGCGGCAGCAGCGGGCGCTGCGCGGGCGCCATGGCCCCGGTCCGGCCGCCGCGCTCGCCTGGCCGCCGCCTGCCAGCCGTCTCCGCCTCCTCCGCCGCCGCGAGCGGGCGGGCG
>NC_060280.1:96745141-96758467 GCF_021613505.1 Equus quagga
GCTCCCGCCACCAGGCCCGTCTGCAGAGCCTGGCGGCCGCCAGTGCACAGAGAAGACAGTGATGCCTCAAATCGTGGGACCCCCTCATCCAAACCCACACCCCCAAATCCTAACCCGGGTGGGCCAACCCCCGGCCTCCTGGGCCCGCCTGGTGAAGACTCAGCTGTCAGACTGACCCAAGTCCAAAGGGCCTGTCCACTGCTGCCTCCCGGGGGGCCCGGCACAGTCACCTCCCCTCTCCCTGCCTGCTTCCTCATCTGGGAAGTGGAACCGGGGTCCCTCCCTCAGGCCCCAAGCGTGCTGGGCAAACAGTAGGTGCCCCATATAGGTTGAGTCTGAGCAGCTCAGGAGGGAATCCAGGCCAACAGCAGGTGTGTGAACACGCGGGAGGAGTCCGACAAGGGTAGGAGAACAGGAATGGGGTTCAGGCAGAAGGCGCAGCTTGAGCAAAGGCCCAGGGGTCTGACTTGTTCAGAGGACCCAGAGTGATCATTCCTGGGGGTCTGACCGCAGGCAAGGAATTGGGGGCCCGCCCCTCTGGTTCTGTCCTTATTCACGCCACAGCCTCCCTCTCCAGACTCTGAGCCTGGGGTGGTACGCTGTCACCAAGCGCTGGCTGAGTTTGTGTCACTCGTCCAGGCCTGGCGCGGGATCCGGGAGCCCAGAGCTCTTGAACTGGAGGGTCCCCATGCAAGGGATTGTCCAAACTCCTTGCAGGAACCATGAGAGGCCGGAGATTGGTAAACTGACCGCCCCAGGGAGGTGAGGACGCCCGATGGACCCACCACAGCCACACACCTTTGACGTGTTGTGGCCATGAGCACGTGTCCCCTGAGCTTCTTCCTTCCGCCACTTCCCCGCCGGCTCCACTTCCCGACCTTTGCTCCGGCCTCGGAGTCCTTTCCCTTCTCTTCCCATTCAAATTCTGCTTGTCCTTCAAGGCCAGGCCCGCCCTGAGCCCCCTTCCCCTGCAGGACGAGCGAGGTTCTCCGTCCTCTGCCCTCTGGGGAACTCCGCCTGGCAGTGCTGGGTGTCCTGGTTTCTGGCTCCTGAATTCCCAGGCCTGCCCCAGGTGGCTCCTCAGAGGAGAGCTGGGACCTGCCCCCGGCTGGTGGCCGAGGCCAGCCCAGAGGCCCAGAGAAGACCAGATCCAGCCCAGGGTCACTTGGCAGGGCCCGCAGACAGACCCCTGGATGCCGCTGGAGCGAGGGCCTGGGGTTCCAGCAGCTCAGGCCCAGGCTGGCCCAGGCTGGCCGGTCCGGCACTTTGGGAGCAGAGGCGTGGCAGGTGGGCACGGGTGGCAGGGTCACAAGCCCAGGGCCTGGCCAGCCCGGCAGCCTGCCTGGCAGAGGGGGCCTTCAGGAAGCTCCCTCCACCCCCGGGGCGGGAAACCCTTCCTGCCTTACGGGACCTCCCAGACGGGGCGGGGGGCCCCCGTTTGACCCCAGCAGGACTGGACCTCACTGCGGGAGCAGCAGGGTGCACCGGGGTAAGGGACCGCCTCAGCAAAGGCCCGGCGCCGGGTCAGCTCATTTGCATGCAGGGACCACCGAGGCGAGAGCCGCCACCGCCGCCCGCCGCCGCCGAGCGGATTTGAGCAGAAGCTCCGTTTTCCTTCTGTTCTTGTCTCTCTCAAGGTCAGAGCCGGAGCAGGGACGGGAACAAAGGCGCGCGGCCCCCATTCAACCTCGCGGTGCCCGCGGCCGCTCCCACGGGAGGGGCCCCAGGGGGGGCGGCAGGACAGCATCGAGGGCTGGCCCCGGGCGAGGCGGGGGTGGGGGTGCGGGGACAGCTGCCCGTGCTTGTGGGGACCCCTGCCCGGCAGGGGACCACCATGGGCACCCAGGAGGCCCTGTCCCCTCCCAGGGCTGGTGGCCATCCCAGCCTCCAGGTTAGGCTGGCAGGGGCTCAGCGGGAGTAAGCTTCCTCTGGAGTCAAGGGTCAAAGGTCAGGCTCACGCTGAGGACAGGGGTCAGTCTTGGGTTCAAGGCTCAGTCACGGTCAGGGGTCATCCAGGGTCGCTGTCAGCCCCAGGCTCAAACTGATGACAGGGGTCTGTCCCCATCCCTCCTGGGCCACACTCTTGGGCTCCAGGATCTGCCCCAGACTGGGGGGGTGGTCCTTGTCCCCTCCAGGTGCAGGCCCGCCCCCTAGCCTGTGCCCAGCCTCTGGTCCCACCACTGCTGCCCACTGACCCCTGACCCCACCCATGAGCCGCCTACCTGGCCAGTCGGCCGAGTCCCCGGGGCTCGGGATCAGTGTCCAGCGCCCCTCAGCCTTCAAAGTCCACGGGGCCCTGGGGGAAGCTAAAAATATTCGGGGAGAAATTTCTCATTACAGAATCAACAGGACCCAAGCGGCAGCCTGCTCCAGTCCTGGCGGTTTTCAGAAGCCCCAGGCGGGGACTGAGAGGGTGGCCGGGGAGAGCAGGGCCTCAGCGAGGCGGGTGGGCGCCCGCTGGCCCGGGTCAGAGCGGGGGCCCAGAGAGCAGCCGTGTCCAGGAGGGTCCCCGGCTGTCGGCTGTTGTCGCTGAAAATAAACACGTACCCCTGTCGGTTGCTGAGGAATTAAAATTCCCCCCCTGGTGACCCGTGTCCAGCCAGGCCCTGGAATCTCAGCCCCACTGAGACGCCCGTCACCCCCATCCCAGCCACCCACCCACCTGCGGGACAGGAACCCACGCCTGCAGCTTCCTCCCCACCGTCCTCCCCACCCTCCTCCCGTCCCTCTCTCCTCCTCGATACCCTCTTCCTCCCCACCCTCCTCCCTCCTCCCTCCCCACCCTCCCAGCCCCAGGGCCTGGACACGGACCCTGTCCTCCTGAGGTGACCCCTGGCCAGTCTGGGGACTAGACCGCCGTTGTCCAGAACTTCCCTCGAGGGTGGAAACGTTCCACACCAGCACCGTCCAGTACGGGTGCCCCCAGCTGCCGTGGCCACTGGGCACGTGAAACAGGGCCAGCGCCATGAAGAACCTGGAGGGTTTTCAATTCACTCCCTTTTAATTCGTGTAACGGTAAAGAGCCACCACGGCTCTTGCCCTGGGCAGCAGAACTCCGGGCCTCTTGGAGCCACTCCTGGGTGTGCACCTGGCCGGGGACACCTGCCTGGGACCAGGACATTGAGGACTGCCTGGGAGGGCCCGCAGCTCAGACCCCCCCCCAGAGAGACTGAGGTGGGGTGCCAGGGGTCAAGAGGGGTCGGGGGTCCCAGGAACCCCAGGGAGGCACAGCCGCCGAGTCTGCGGACCCCAGGTGGTGGCAGGTGGCCTTGCTGGGTGCCGGGGCCGTGTCGGAGGGAGTCCCACATCAGGGCCAGTGGAGGAGTCGCCCCCGTCCCAGGAGGACACCTCGCCTTGACCCCACGGCTGGCCGGCTGGTGGCCAGAAGAAGGCTGGCCACAAGCCACCCCTTCAGCGAGTCCGGGCGTCCAGCTTCTCCAGCTTCCACGTCCCTGTTCCCAGACGGAGAGCCGAGGGCACAGCGCAGCAGCCAGGAGCCGGACACCCCACCTGGCCCGCAGCTGGGGGCACCAGTTTGTGGCCTGTCCAGTGGGCACGGCCCGCGGGGTGCAGGCGGCGGGAGGGCCCTCGAGGCGCCGGGTTGGCGCACCCCCACCTGGCACGGGCTTGGGATCCGCTCCACGCAACCCCCATGTGTCCCGTGTCCATCCCGTGTGCATGACCATCCGTGTCGCGTGTCCTTGCGGCCATGTGTGGCTGTGCCCGCGAGGGAGCACGTGAGGTGGAGGAAAGTGCTGGAAACCGTGCCCTGGCTTGCTCGTGCGCACACACGGGCCCTGGAGCAGTGGGGACCGCGGCCTTTCATGTCGCGCCCACGGCCCCTCTCCGGGCTTCAGCTGTGGGAACGTGCTGCTACCAGCACGTTAACCTTGGCAGGGCCGCCCGTTCCCGCCCCCAGGCCACCGCTGACCGGGCGCTGACAGGCACAAGGGCTGAAGGTGCCGGGTACCCCTGCCCGCCCCCCATGACGGGTTGGGCAGGGGCCGGGCGCGGGGCGGGCAGTGTGTTCCCGGAAGCGGATGGCAGAGCGCGGGCTCTCTCCTGACCTCATTACAGTAATTAATGTGCCTTTTGAAGCCCGAGGAAGCGCTCGGAGCTGTGGGAGAGGGACACGGATCACGGTGGGGGCGGGGGGGGGGGGGGGCGCGGGGCGGGTGGGGGGGGGGCGCGGGGGGGGGGGGGGGGGGGGGGGGGGGCCCGTTCAGAGTCAGACAGACACACAGTCAAACACATGCAGAGAGACCCCCCTGGGAGACACATTGGGAGACAACAGCCAGAGCCCGCGGGGCATGCGCATGACATCTCGGGACCTCCCAAAGACTCTGGTCTCATTTCCTCAACTTCCCTGCAGGACCTGCTGGCCCCTCAGTGCAGGACCCTCCCAAAAATAGGAGGGGGAGGGCAGTCAGGGAGAGCTTCCTGGAGGTGGCAGCTGGGCATCAGAGGGGTAAAGGGCACTGTGAGCAGACTTGGGGTGGAGAAGGCAATAGAGACACTCAAGAAAGCAGACCGGGGACCAGCTCAGAGGACCCTGAGTGGAGAAGAGAGTGACTGGCTGAGGGTGACAGAGCCGGCTCCTCGGCACCCTGGTGGCGGGCAGGGACTCAGGCTCAGGCCCAGAAGGCAGGGTCAGCGGGGCTGATAGGTGAACAGGCCCCAGGAACCGATGGGTCCCAAACGGGCAGCAGGTGGGTCCATCCCTCGGTGGACACACGGACAACATGGGGCTCAGAGATGTGAGAAATGGGACCCCCCAAATGGAAATATTTCTTCACCTGACCGGTAAGCTTGTGGGGAGAGGCTCAACCACACCTGGGCCCAGCGGCCAGTGGGACACGGCTGCCACCTGGTGGCAGCTCTTCCTAACAACATGGTGGTCGTGTCTCTGGCCAGTGGCCACGGAGCCCTGACTACCGGCAACCACAGGCCACACCTTTGCCTCCAACCATACAGATGATTGGGGTGACAAGCCAGGACCAGACTCTGCTTCGAAACAGCTTGCAGAGAAAACAAGGACCTCAGAAAAACCCACTGAGACCCTCGAAGGCAATGGGGGGGTTCAGGCGCCCCAGATGGGGTTGGGGTGCCCAAAATGGGAGACAAGGTGCCCGGGATGGGGGTTCAGGTGCCCGAGATGGGGTTCAGGTCCCCGGGATGGAGATCAGGTGCCCAGGATGGGGATCCAGGTGCCCGTGATGGGGGTCAGGAGCCCGGGATGGGGGTCAGGTCACTGACGGATTCCACAGGAGGCTGATAGGGGAGGAACATGGGGGCACAGGGGCCCTCAGGCTGCAGGAAGCTCCACCTGCCTACATTACAGCCCCAGAGCTCCCTGGGAAATGCCCCCCAAAATGCTGGTGATAGGAGGGGAGGAGATGGGGATGCTGCAGAACCTGACCCTTGAGAGACCCCAAGCTGAAGACAGCAGGGAGAAAGGAGCCCGTGAGCAGGGACTTTGACGGATGAATGAGAGTTCTCTCCGGGCCCCAGTGCAGTGACTGTCGGGGCCTTCGTCCAGGCAAGTGGGAGCAGGCGTCCCCTATCTCTCCATCTGCCCGTGGGATTCCTCACTGGACCCTCCAAACAGCGGGGGCGAGGCCCAAGCAGCCAGCTTGGTCACGGAGGGGAGAAGGGAGGCGCAGATGGAACCTGGCTCTGCCGCCCACGCCCGTCGTGAGCCAGGATGCCAGGCCTGGCCTGGTGTTGACATGGGCACCAAGACAGAGCCACCACTCCTTTATTGTCCCCAGCCCAGGGGGAAGGTGCTCCCAGACAGGCCTTCAGCCCCGCCGCCCCCCAGGCCTCGGTTCAGGCCAGCCACGTCCCCACAGCAAAGAGCAAGCAGCACAAGCCACAGTCCGGCCAGGCGGCCTGAGTCCTGGGAGGGGCTGCCAGAGCCTCTCTGGCTTCTACCGGCCATCTTGGGTGGTCCTGTGCAGGCGGGGGCTGAAGCGGCTTCAGGGAGGCTGGGCAGGTCCCACACGAGCTGTCGCGGTGCAGCCAGGCCAACAAAAGACTCAGTGACTGCGCCAGGCACTGGGGGTGACCCCGCGTCTTGTCCTTCCCCCAGGGCTGCTGGAAACACCACCTGTATGACCCAAGCATCTGGAAGGTGAGGGGCAGGAGTGAGCTGGGGAATGAGGGCCCGCTCCCCTCCCAACCCACGTGCCGGGCACTCACCCTCCACAGCCCCGACCCCAGGCCCACCCCAGCCCACTCAGACGAAGGGGCTGCCAGATCGCACCAACACCCCCACAGGTGGTGTCAGAACCACCTGCCGGTCCCGTGGCCTCCTGCCTGAGCCCCCAACACACTGGACAGGCTACTGCTCCCTGCTCCCCCTTCGCCGGCTGGGTGTCGGGTGGCCCTCTGCCGCAGGTGCACTTCCCGGGGCTGGGGCCACGGAGAGCTGTGCCTGACCCACCCCCTTGGCAGCAGCCAGACTCCTCCTCCACCTCTAACGTTGATCTCGCCCTTCAAGGTCAGGCCCAGGGTAAGCATCTACCGACTCAGGCGCTGCGACCCACGCCCATCTTAAAGAAACGGGAAACGGAGGCTGACAAGGAACACCAAGCCCAAGGACACACAACTTGCCACTGCAAAGCCAGTGCTTCAGGCCGGGCCACACTTGTACTGTGATGACCTCGATGACCTCACGGGGTGGGGGTCTTCCCTCTCTCCAGCCCAGCCCCAGCCCCTCAGCCCAACCCCCCAGACCCCGGAGGTGGGGGCAAGGCCGTGCTACCATGTCAGATTCCTGCTTTCAAACACCGTCTCCTCGTCGCTGTCCAGCGAGGCCATCTCCGCGGACTCCTCGGTGTTGGCCAGCAGGCCATACCTCCGCCGCTGCGGCTTCTTCAACCTGGAAGCAGGCCTGGGCGCTGACGGCCGTGTCCGGCCTAGGGGGCCGCTGACACCCGCTCCTGCTTCCCCCTTCCCCAGGGAGTGCCGGCACTCGGCCTCCCCTGCCCCACCCCACAGCCCCGTTGGTTGCTCTCCCGTCAATAACTAGAGACAGACGCGCCGGGCCGAGGCCTCCGGGCCAGGGCTGAGTGAGTCTAAGAGACGCGGGGAGGACTTGCCGGACATCGAGCGGAGAGCTGTCGCCCAGAAGCTCGTCCTGTCCCGCCCTGCCCCCCACCCCAGGGAAAGGAGGGGATCCTTCAGCGGCGGGCGCAGCAGCATCCTCGGAGACAGAAATGCACTGGGCACCCCCAGGAGCGCCAATGGGGACAAAAAGATCCCTTTAGAGCGTCTGCACGTGGTCAGCTGTGTGACAAAGATGTCACACTTCTGGGTGTCAGCCTCGGAGAGGAGGCCAAGCGCCGAGGTCAGGGGCCTGCGGAGGGCGCCACGGGGCCTGAGCGGGCAGAGCATGCCGTCCACGGAAGGAGAGTCCCCAACCTCGGGGCAGGAGGGCAGAACCCAGAGCCCGACCTCGGCCAACGCTGGGGCGCGCTCCGGCCGGGCTCCGCTCCCGCCCCGGGCCGCGGGCCCCGCGCTCACCATCGCCGCAGAGAAGCAGTGGCAGAGCAGAGAGACAAAGCGAGGGGCCACGGGGTCCCGACGCAACCCAAACTCCTGCTCTCTGATCGACGGCGCCTGCAAACCCGGCAGCCGCGCCTCCTACCTTATGTATAGGCCCGGAACATCACGTGACCGCATGGTCCCGCCCACCCCACCCACGTGACAGCGACGCCCCACCCACGCCCGCTCCGGGGGCGGGGCTCTCGCGCCCCAGCACGTGAGGCGCGAGGCGCGCGTTGATTGGCCGCGCCAGGGTGGCGGCGGCGGGCGCCGGACGCACCTGAACGCCCGGATGAGGAAGTAGAGCGCGACCAGGCCGCTGAGGCCCGTGAGCACGTAGAAGGAGCGCAGCAGCGGCGAGCCCGGCGCGGCCGGCGCGCGCGGGTGCGTGCCGTTGTGCGGCGCGCCCGGCTGGCTCCCGTTCGTCACGGCGGGCGACGGCGAGAATGTGGCGTGCGCGGGGCGCGACGACCTGGGCGTGGTCTCCTGGGCCCCGCACAGCAGCGCCGGCAGCAGAATCGCCGGCAGCAACAGCAGCAGCAGCAGCGGCGGCGGCGGCAGCACGCGCGGCCCCATGGCCCGCCGGAAGCGGAGGCTGCCCCGCCCTCGCCGCGCTGTCACTCACCGGCGCCAGCCAATGGCCCGCGGGGGCGGGGCCCGACTCCGGAAACGCCCGCCCCGCCCCGGGCCGCTCTCGGGGCGTCTCCCCGCGCCCTGGCCCCGCGGCCCCGCCGCGCCAGGCCTCAGTTGCCCTGGGCCGGACCGGGTCACGGCAGCTGGGCGCGCCACAGGGTCGCCGCCCAAGGACCCGCACGGACGAGGCCACGCCACGCAGGACGGCTGGGGCCGAGCCTGGGCTCCCTCCGGTCCGGGCCCCGACTCGCTGTTCTCGGCCGGTGGGCTCTCCCGCAGCCCGTGCAGCCCGGGGGCCGGTGGGCCAGCAGGGCGGCCGTGCCGCGGCCCGCGCCGTCCACGAGGCCAGGGCATCGGCGCCCGCAGAGCCAGGACCAGCAGACCGGACCGCCGGGAGACGCGGGGCCCTCGCTGTCCTGACCGCGCTGACCACACCGACAGGGCCCTGCGCCCGCTGCGCCGCCCCCACCCCGGGGGAGTTGAGGGGACCCGCTCGGCCCCAAGGCAGCAGCCCCAAGGCGCTGCACCCCAAGACCAGCGAGGAGGCCACCAGCCCGGCCGGGAAGCAGGCTCGGCCCCGCAACACGGATGAGGCTGCCCGGTCACTCCGCCGAGACGGCCAGGGCCCGGCAGGGACGGGTGCCCATCACACCGCAGGAGACCTGCCCGAGGGAGCGAGGACGTGACCAGCGGGTCTTTCTGCTTTGGGTCCAGCTCACACCCTGAGCAAAGGCCGACAACGCCTTCTCTTCTGGACGCCGCCACCTCCCCGCCGCACCCACAGCAGACTCAGATTCCGGGTGGACACACCAGCCCTTTATTGCAGTCCGACTCCCACGTCCCGTCGCCGCTGTGGACAGGGGCTGGCCCCCGTGCAGGCCGCCACACACCGTCCTCCTGGGGCGACTCAAGCCCCGAGCCCCAGCCTCGCCAGGAAGCACCTGCTGGAAAGACGAGGGGTGAGCGCCGGCTGCAGCGGCGGGAGAGAGCCCTCCAGGAGGGCCGCGTGTCGCCCCCTGGAACGGCACTTACAGGTGGCAGGCTTCCAGGACAGGTGGCTGCGCCTCCGACTCTTGCCCCCAGGTGAAGTCCCTCTTGGGACAGTGACCCCAGATCACCGCCGCTCTCGGTGGGGGCCACCGTTCTGAACCGCACTGGCCTCCCTTCAACCTGCCAAAGCAAAGGGGCATCACCCCCGCCGTCCGGGCCGCGCTCGCCGCTCCCCGTCCCGCCTCCCCCGAAACGCTGCGCAGCTCCTAGGAGGGTCTCAAGCTGGTCCTCAGGCCATCCCGGCAGCAGCCCGTCACGGGCGTGCCCACGGCGGCCTGCACTCGCAGGGGAGCCGGGCCCTGCCCGTCGCGTGGGCTGGGGGCAAAAACGCACGGCGGCAGCAGAGACCAGGGACCTAGAGCGAGGGGGCGACTCGGGCAGCCCTCAGAAGCCCGTCGGCCGAGCAACAAAAACCCAAAAGGCAGGGCGTTCGGCGGGCTCCAATCCTGCTTACGGGCTGAACCCACTCGCAGGCGCGACTGCCCGGCCGCTGGCCTGGCCGCAGGCGGGAAAGGCAGACGGCCAGGATCGGACATTAGTGCTAACTTGATTTACAGAAAGCAGAAAACGAAAAGCGGAAAAGCGAAAACCAGTCCGGGAGCATTCCCGGCACGTGACCGCACTGCCACTGGATCCCGGCCCAGAGGGGACGCGGGCGGGCGCGGAGGGCGTTACCTCGAGGTCCAGGCTATCTCCGCATACGAGCTAGCCCAGGGAGCCGCTTGCGTCTCGGAGGTCTGCTGGGCGCGCAGCACTTCCGTCCTCCGAGGGCAGCTTCTTAGGCTAGCGGAGAGCGCTCAGGACGTGGGGAGCGACAGCAGACCGGCCCGCCAGCCGGTCAGTCTGCGGCCGCCCCGGGACGCCGCGCCACCTGCCCTCCGGCCTGCCGCTAGACTGAGGCGGTGGGGTCGGCGTCAGTGCCCTGCGTCTGCCGCCTCTGAGCTCGCGGCCCGCCCCGTCAGCCCTCCGGCTGCCGCCGCCAGAGGCCTCCTGGGCTGCCCTGCGGTCCGAGCCGGCCGCTCCCGTCACCCACCTGCTCACCCGACCGGACGGTGGCCGTCGGCTGTCGGAGCGCCCGGCCAGCGCCGCTTCTCCCTGCCTGCCTGCCTAGCTCCCTGCTCGGGCGGGCTGCGCGGCCCGCGGCGCGAGGTGCGATGAGGGAAGGGGTCAGAGCGCGGTTCGTTTCAGACGGTCTTTTAATCGGCTTCGTGAAGCCAAAGAAACTGCGTACAAGGATTCCTCAACCACTTCAATACAACAGCGACGGATGCGCACACGTCTTCCGGTAAAAAAGGACGATATAAATAAACATGCCCAGGGCCTCGCCAGGGACGACCGCCGGCCGCGGGGGTGCGGGGCCTGGGCAGCCGGGCGCTCGGGGCGCCCCGGGCCGGTCCTACCGCGCTCCCCTCGGACACGGACACGGAGGGGGAAAAGCCTCCGCTCCTCAGCTCCCGACCAGAGCGGATTCCGAGTCCGTTCGATCTCAAGGGGAAGCAAAGCGGGGCTCCCTGTTCACGGGCCGACCCCACGGAAAAGAGAAACCAAGAAGGCAACACAACCAAAAAACCCACACGACCCCCAGCCATCTTCTAGAAGCTCCTGGCTCACGGGAGAAGAAAAAAGCAAACCCTGAAGTGCTTTTCAAAACGTTCTTAAAAACCTCAAAAACGGACAGCACTTCCTTAAAGAGAAAAGTCTAGTGACGAAGCCGTCCGGGGGTCAGGAGCGGTCAGGCTGCGTCTGACAAGATGGGACGGAGAACTACAAAAGTGGGGTCGGGGAGTGTGGTCACTACACGTCAACGGCTCAGCGAAGCTCCCACAATCGTTAGGGACACAGCCAGCGGCACGATCTCGAGCAGCAGGCCTTACTCGCTGTGTGTAGCTGAGGACAGAAGCAGGCACAGTGTCAACGCGCCGAGCGCGGTGGGCAGCGCTCCCCGCCCGGGGCCTGGAGGGTCGGGCCGCCGCCTCCCCCCGCGCCCAGCGGCCGGCCGGGCGTGCACTGCGGCCACCTGCTCGAGGGTCAGCGGCCTGTGCTGCTCGGCCGCCGCGTCCTGCCTCTCGTCGTGGGGCAGAAACAGCCGCTGGGACCGACACCCGAGAGGCAGCCCCGGCCCGCAGGGGCGAGGGCACCGACGAGGTCTGAGTGTCCCTCGCAGAGGCCGCCTGGCCCGACGGCCGGGCCTCGGGGCGCCACTTACCGTAGCTGTCGTAGCTGTCTCTGTAGGACCCGCCCGAGCTCCGGTCACCGTAGCCGCCGCCCTGACTCCGGCTGTGGGGGACACGTGGCGCTGGAGGGCACCTGGGACTCACCCCCCGGCCCCCCGCCGGCCCGCACCCTCACCTGCCGTAGTAGTCCCGGGAGCCCCCGTAGCCCCCGCTCCTCGATTCGAAGCGGCTCCCGCCGTAGCCTCGGTCCCCGCCGCCTAGACAAGGACACGATGGGCAATAGCCAGCTCCCGCCAGCCCCGCCCCGCTGCGTCCCGAGGGCCACGGGCCCCGAGCCCCGCACTCACCTCTCGAGAACCCGCGGCCCCGGCCTCGGCCCCCGCGGAAGAAGCCGCGGCCCCCGGCAGAGCCGCCGCGGTAGCCCCGGGAGCGGCTGTCCGACGACTTGCCCGCCTGGTCCACGCGGATCTGCCGCCCGTCCACGGACTGGAGACCGGAGAGCGGCCGGGTCAGCCTCTGCGCCCCGCGCGCTACACCCGGCCCCCTGCGCCCCCCCCTCACCTTCCCGTTCATGGCCATCATGGCGTCCTTGGCGTCGTCGATGTTCTCAAAGGTGACAAAGCCAAAACCCCGCGATCGCTGGGTCTCCCTGTCCTTGACGACCACCACTGCAGGGAACAGCGCCGGGCGTCAGCCACTTGCCTGCCCCGCAACCCCCCAGCCCGCAACCCCCCAGCCCCCACCCCCCCACCCCCCCGCAGCCCGCAGCCCCCTAGCCGCGCAGCCCCCCAGCCCCCGCAACCCCACAGGCCCGCAGCCCGCAGCCCCCTAGCCGCGCAGCCCCCCAGCCCCCGCAACCCCACAGGCCCGCAGCCCGCAGCCCCCTAGCCCGCGGCGGCCTCACCTTCCGAGATCTGCCCGTACTTGGAGAAAACCTGCTCCAGCGACTGCTCGTTGGTGTCGAAGCTCAGCCCCCCGACGAACAGCTTGCCCTCGTCCGACGCCATGGCGGCCTGCGGGCGCGGGGACCCCTGAGACCCTACCCGCGGGCGCGCCCTCCCCGCAGGCTCCCTCCCTCCACGCCAGCCTCCCCCACTCGAGGCGAGGACCCCAAGAACGGCCTTCTTCCCTGGATCGCGCCGAATCCCCAACCCGGGAGCCGGCTCCAACCAGCCCGGAACCGGCCTGTCACTCGGGGCCCCGCCCCCCGAGACGAGGGCCACACCCCGCGCCGCCCCCAAACCTCGGCTAAGGGGGGAGGTGCAGGGCTGGACACCCAAGGAGACACCGGCCACCACGGTCCCCGTGCCGAGGGGCGCGCTCACAGCCTGACCATCGGGAAGCGGGGCGCGTGGGGGGGGGTGCAGTGCTTGGTCCACTGGGGCGGGGGTGGGACTGGGGTGCTGACTTAGAGAACCTTCCGTGGGCGGGGAAACCCTCCGCCCAACGGATCCGGGGACACAGGTCAGATGGGGTGCCGGTGCCGCGACCCTGATCAGATCCGCCGGGACGTGGGGCGGCGGTCCCCTCGGCCAGCTACCGCGGGACAATGGGGACACGGGGAGCGGGGGCACCGGGGAGGGGGGACACCGGCAGCGGGGGCACGGGGACCGGGGGCACGGGGAACAGGGCCCCGCCCCGGGCCCGCCCCCGCCGCGCGCATGCGCCCCGCGCGCGCCCTGCGCCACTGCATCCGGGCCCTCGGCGCTCCCGCCATTTCGCTGGGCGCAGCCTCGCGATCGCGGCCGCCATTTTGCGGCGGCGCCCCGCTCACGAGTGGGCCCGGTCCGGGCGGGGGACGCCCTCCGGCCGCGGCTCGGCCTGGTCTCCCGCTGCCCCACGCCGCCGGCGGGGCGGACTCCACCCGGGGCCCGCCCCGGCACCGCCCCCGCCCAGGGGCGTGCCGCCGCCGCCGCCGCCG
>NC_060280.1:96758867-96776320 GCF_021613505.1 Equus quagga
CCCCGCCCCCGCGCCGCGTCGGCCAATCCCAGGCCCCAGGTGCCGCGGCCGCGCCTCATATTCATGAGTCAGGGGCGGGGCTTGTGCCGATCACGCCCCCTCCCTCGCGCTTGGGCGCCGGGCACGGGGATTGGCGGGGACGCGCATGGTCCGCAGACCCCGGCCCGTGCGCGGGGGGCGTGGCCGAGGCGCGGCGGGGCTGACCCACTTCCGCTTGCCCGCCCCTTGGCCTGCGGCGGGGAACAAAGGGGTCGACGGCAGCGGTTGCCAGGGGCCTGGACCTCGTGGGGGCCCCCGGTGTCACTGGACTCCCGACCTTTGCTGTGCTCCAAGCGATTGCCGGCATAACGACCTCACGCAGCTCCCCACCCACCCGACCCCAGCTGTCAGACGCCCCAAATTCATCTGAACCTTGACCTCAGTCATGATAGACCTGCCAACATACACGACACTCCAGAGCTGCCAAGACCCCAACGCTCCTGAGTACACTACCTCACGCGATCGAACGACCACACCGCCCACCCAAACCCCAACAGTGAGATGCCCTCACGTACGTGGACCCCCATATTGGCCACGATCTCAATTCTTCCCACTTCCCAACTTTGGGGCACCCCAACTTCACCCAAACCCGAACCCACACCCACACCTAACTCCCACCCCAACTCTGACTGCACCCCGCCTGGTGCGGCGCCCACACCCCAACACTCACCCCGCCAGACACTTTTGGGCATCCTGCTCTAGGCCACAGACTGACCCCCTACCTGGGCTCCCCAGCTCACCGCTTGGCCCAGCCCTCCAGTCCCCACTGCACACCCATGTTCAGCGCGGCCTTCGGGCTCCCCGCCCCTAAGCGCTCCAGCCCCCTCCAGTACCTAGTTCTGCACCCCCAGAACCCACTCACTCCCCAGGGGGCCCGGGCCCGCTCTGCTCCTCCCCTGTATCCTTTTCCTGTCTAGGGGATCCCAAGACCTCTGCTACCGGGAGAACCTTTGCAGAGATCCTCATCCCCACGGCTGCTCCTGGGAGACCCCCAAGGCCACCTTATGGGAGTCCCTCTTGTGGCCACCACTTGCCCCCTGCCCAGCCCATGCTGCTTCCCCTGGCTTGGAAGAAGCTGCTGGGGACGCTTGCCTGCTCAGAACAGAGGCCCAAGCTATAGCCCTGCCCCAGAAAGTCTTCAGAAGACAGACCCTCTGCAGAAGAAGCGTGGCGTTTGAGAACAGACCCCTCTCCAACCCCCCACTTTGCTACCCACCCCAGAGACGTCCCAGCCCCACTACAGGCCTCGGACTCGCTCCCACCCTCAGGTGGGGCTAGGCTGATGCAGCAGAGGATGTGGGGAGGGACAAGGTCGCTAGGACCCCTCCTCGGCTCAGGGACCCCTTCCCCCAGGCAGCGCTCATGACTCATGACTGCCTCCTCTGCACCTCGCCCCCCCACGCCGCGGCCCCCCCCATGCAGCTCCCCGTCAGCAGCAGCCTGCTGCTGCGTCAGCCACTCACGCAGGGTGGTTATTAAAAGGAGCAGAGAGAGACGTCGGCGCTCAGCTCCCCCTCCCGCCGGCCGCCCATGGGGGCGCCTGGGGCCCGGCGTGCCCAGCCCAGCAGCAATGCCCGCGCGCCCTCTCTGATCTGCTCTCCCAGCCAAGTCAGGTCGCCGGCTCCTTGTCCCAGCCCAGGCCAGGGGGCCCTACAGCCGTGCCGGCCCCGATCCGATCCCTGTCTGGCCCCCGCCCCGCCCCCGCTGTTCTGTGGTTCTGAGTCTGCCTTCTCCTGGTTTTGTGAAGTGCCCTGGTTCGTTCATTCATTCATTCATTCATCCCGCCAGCACACATTCATTAAGCGTTTACTACGAGAGCCAGTTGCAGGGTACCAGGCTCCGCGTTGCAACCACGACTGTCCTGGGTTCCCATCACGGAGCGGGCCCCATACCTGTGCCTACCTGTCGCCAGGTGCGCTTGCACCGGCATTGCGTGGGAACTATGTGCTTGCGTCTCAGGTGTGTCACCCGTCCCCGTACCTGTGTTTCCGCGGGTCCCTGTGACTCAGTGTGTAACCAGGGCCGTGCGTCCCCTTGGGGCGCTCTCAGGGGGCTGGGACCACCTTCGTCCCGGCCGCGGCCGCTGCGCCGCGCTCTCCCCGCCGACACGAGGGGGCGCTGCGACCTCGCTGTCAGCGTGGCCGGGGGCTCCAGATCCCGCCCCGCGGTGCAGCAGCCGGCCGCGGGCCCCAGCGTGCGGAGGGGTCCCTGGCCCGCCCCCGCGCCTCTGCTGCAGCGCCGCGGAGGTGGCGGGGGAGGCGGGGGCTCAAAATAGCTGCGGGCGGGGGCGAGGCTGCTATTTGCGGACGGGACGCGGTGCTCGCTGCCTGCCCGGCGGGGGCCGAGATTAGGCCGGGAGGTCCCGCGTGGGCGCATTCACAAGTCGCCGCTCCCCAGGCAGCCGCCAGGGCGGAGGGGGCGCCCGCCTCCTGGACCCCCACCCCAGCAGCCCATCCCCACCCCGCACCGGGCGCCCCGCCCCCCCGCGCCGGCGTCGCCATGGAGACGGGGGCGGGGCCGCCTCGCTCCCGCACCGCCCCCTCCGCCCTCCCCGCGGGGCCGGGCCCGCCGGACGCCGGGTCCTCTCCCGACCCCGGCTAATGACCGGGCGGGAGGCGGTAATGAGCGTCTGGGCCCAGGCCGGGCGTGGCCGGGATGAAAGGCGCGTGTGTAGGGGGGGACCCCGGGGCCGCGTAATTACCGTCCCCTCCCGGCCGGCCAGGCGGGGGCCGGGACGGTGCACCTGGCGGCCGCCCGGCGGGGGCGCGGAAGTGGGACCGCCCTGCAGAGACTCCAGCCGGCTCGCCTCGCCCAGATCCGCGGGGCCCGGAGCCAGGGTGGGGGAAGCGGAGACCAGATATGTGTGCGCGTTGCCAGGTGTGGTGCGCATGTGTGCCCCTGGGCAGGGGACTCGTGGGTACAGAGACGGAGAAACAAGGATTCCAGGGGACACGTGCTTGTGTGGACACGAAAATGGGGCTGTGTGCATGTGTGCACGGGTGTGTATGGAACTCACACGGATGTGTGTGTGCACGTGCCTGTGCACACATGGAGACGTGTTTGCATGGCGCTCCACGTGCAGGAGCACGGGAGGTTGTGCGCGGACCCCAGAGTGTGTGCATCATTGGGACGAGAATGTGGGATCAGCCGGGGACAGGGCTGGGTGTGCGTGACTCCGGTGGGCCGGGACATACAGAGCATATGTGCTCATGGCTGGCGGCGTGACTCATGTCCCTGGGGTGGGCACGCGCGCTGTGTGTCAGCAGCGGCCAGGGCCTCCGGGAGCTACAGGAGGCCGGAAGCCAGGAGGAGGAAGAGTTAAGCTACCTCCCCCAGTTCCCACCTGCACCTGGAGGTCCCTAGGAGGCCCCAGGTGGCTGCCGACTGTGAACACAGGAGATTCAGCTGCCTGCCCACCGAGGAGCCAGGCGAGGCTGCACCCTGGCTTGTTCCCCTCCTGTTCCTAAGAGGAGGTCTCCACAGGGGAGGAGGACGTGCAGATGCAGGGCGGGGGGCACCTGGCGGGGCTCCTGGTGACTCACAGCCCAGGAAGGCGGAGGCTGCCACTCTTTGCTCCTGCCCAGGCCCCCATCCCAGGAGCAGCAAAGCCAGGTCCTGAACGGGCTGTGCTGGTGACTACAGTGCCCGCCAACTGCACACACACTCGATTGGCCGTAGACTGGGACACATGTCGTGTCCTCGAGGCCCACCTGTGGTTGGGCAGAAGGCCTGTGGGAGCCTCATGCCTGCCCCTCGGGCCACACATGTTTGTGTCTTTCCTACTCCTGATGCTCCTGAGACCTGGATGGTGACCCCCTTCGACTGGGGGAAACTGAGGCACAGGCGAGCACACATCAAGAACATGCATTCACGCATACAACACCTATCAGGTGTCTGTGAAATGCCAGAGCTTTTGCACACTCAGAGGCCCCCCATGCTCAGCTCATGAAAACCCCAAGGCTTGCCCTGGAGGGGGCTGGGGGCATGCAACCCACTGGGTGTCTGAACCTGGGGAAGGGCTGAGGCCACAGCCCCCACCTCCAGGGGCAGGAGGAGCTGACCCCACCCGTGCCCTGGCCACTCGCTTGACCTTGGCCCCACATGCAGAATGTCACACACACACAGGCTCTCTGCAGGCACAGGGACAAGGACAAGGACCCCCGCCTGGCACCTGGGGCATCTCCAGGCACCACAGGAGTGGCACAAATGGAGTGAGCGCCCCCTCCCCGGGGAAGCTGCTGGGGGCTCAGGGAAGACACCTACGTCTGCAGTGGGTCCGTGGGCACATCGGGGCCCCCACCCCCAAACAGGCAACACACCCCTGAGGGTCGGCCATGGCCCAGGTGCCCAGCTGTGCAGGTAGGCGGCGCCCAGGCCTTCCCTGGGCCTCAGGTGCCTCAGCCGAGAAGCGGGGGCGGCAGCAGCACTTCCTGGGGTCAGTGTGGGTGAGGAACCGGCAGCCGGTGACAAGCAGAACCTCCCGGTGCTTCTTTTTTTCCTTTCTTGGTGTCGCGGGACAAACAGAGAGTTGTCTGTGAGCCTGAAGAAGTCTCTTTTTCCCATTCCCAGCAGCGATGGGGCGCGTGAGGGGCGCGCCGGCCCCTGCACCTGTCCCGCCGCCGGGGGAGGGCGCCGCCTCGGGTGGCACGGCGCCTCCGAGGATGTGAGCGCCAGCTGCCTGGTGTGACTTTCAATTTTGTGGTTTTCTTAAGGGAGGTCTTGGCCCAGGGTGAGAACACGGTGCCGTTCGTTTTGAGGGTCACAGAGTCGATTGAGGTCGTGATGGTAGCAAAGCGTGGGTTGGGGCCGCTCTGTGGGGGAGGCAAGGGTTGTGTATGGGGGTCGCCGCGTTGCAGAGCCGGGAGCCCGGCATTCAGGCGGGGTCCAGGATCGACCCGCTGACTGTCAGGGGCGGCTGTAGGGGGCCCGTGTGGGAGTCGCGTTGTGCTGATCCTCCTGGCCTCTGGGAAGCGTCTGGGGTGTGGGGTGTGTGCAGCGCGTTTGCAGCCAGCTGTCCAGGCCCCCAGCTCCGCCTGCCTGCCGGGGACCCCGCCCACATTCCAGAGGGGTTAGGGGGTGCCACCCCGCCCCCCCCAGCCGGCTCCCGACCTCTAACCCCTGCCGAGCCCACTCCCTCCGTCCCGGGCACCTCACGCCGCAGCAGCTGGCCCCCGGGAGGGGCGGGGGCGGGGGCTGGAATGCGGGCCGGGGTGGGGGAGGGGGCGGAAGTGGGGGAGGGGGAGGAGCCGGCGGGACAGAGACGACGAAAATAGAGGGAGGCGGCCCGCAGAGATGGAGGGAGACCCAGACAGGAATAGTCAGGCCCAGAGACCGAGGGAGCAAAAGAAAGAGAAACGGGAGCCGGAGGAAAAGAGAACTCCACAGAGGCTGACATGGCCGGGGACAGAGGCCCAGCAGAGGACAGTCGCCCAGGCAGGGCCCCAGGTGACGGCGGCCCCGCCCCCACCCACGGGCTGGGCTGCTCACCTGTCCCGAGTGACAGCAGAGACCGCCTGTTCTCTGCCCTCCCGGGGCTGGGCGGCCGTGGGTGGGGCTGCGCCCCAGCGCCCTTGGTCGGGGCAGCCTCGGAACTCCCGTTCCCAAGGTGCCCGGGGAGCAGGGTGGGCCCGCCAGGCCTGGGGGGTGGCTGTGCCCGGGGCACCTGCCTGGTGCTGGGGGGGCAGGAGCCGGCCCCGACGGGGCACCGCTCACTCGCGTCTCCCCACATGGCTCCTCCCTGCCGTCCTTCCCAAGCCACCCCCTGACCATGGCCCTCGGCATTTCAGAAACGTGAAGTCAGCCCCAATTACCCGCTTGGCCACCCCCGGGGGACTCTGGCCTCGAGCAGAAAGCGTAACCCCAGTGACCTTCTCCTGCTCGCCCACAGCTGCCTTATCACCGCAGGAGCGGCCCCCGTGCGAAAGCCACCACCCGGACCCGGCCTCCAGGCTGGCTCCACGCCTCGGCAGCCACGCCTGTCCACACTGCCAGCCTCGACCCTTGTCTCAGTCTTGAGCCCTCCGCCCAGGCGGGGACCAGCCGTGGACTGACGGTTTGGGCTCTCATCCTCCCCACCTGGCCGAGCCACTGCCCTTCACGCTGACCGCTGCCTCCTCTAGTGGACACAGCAGACCTGAGCCACAGCCAGGCAGCGGCGGATGGCGCCCTCCGCCCTCGTCTCTCCCTGTGCTGGCTCTGAGGCTGGCCGGGGGTCAGATGCTCACAGGGACATCTCCACTTTGTCCCCTTCCCCCAGGCGCCCTGCAGCCCCCTTACCCACCACCTCGCTGTGAACCAGAGACCACCCTCTGCCAACGCTTCTCTCTCCCTCCTTAGGCCTCCCCCAGAGCCCAGGCCGGGCGTCAGGCTGTCCGGCCACCCCCTGGATGCTCAGCCCTGTGCTCCCTCCACCTGCCGCTCCTCCTCCCTGGGGTCCCCATCTCACCCCCTGAGCCACAGACTCCGGGAGTCATGGAGTCACCGCTTTGGGTTCCTGCCTTCGCCTTCTGTTCATCCTCCCCACCTGACTTCCCAGGTGCCCCCTAAATGCATCCGCTTTCACATCT
This sequence comes from Equus quagga, assembly GCF_021613505.1. Lineage (NCBI taxonomy): Eukaryota > Metazoa > Chordata > Mammalia > Perissodactyla > Equidae > Equus > Equus quagga. The sequence continues at coordinate 96,765,473 of NC_060280.1, forward strand.
CCAGGCCTTTGCACAAGCCGTGACCCCCACCTGGGGCTCCTTGTCCTACACTTGGCAAACTTCTATTGCTTCGGCAAAGCCTCAGCCCAAGTACCCTCCTCCCGCTCGCCCCCTGTGCTCCTTCAGCCCCGGGGTCGCGCACACGCGGTCGTGGGGACGAGGCCATGCTCGGACGTGGAAGAAGGGTGCACGTGAGCGCACCGGGGCTGGGGGGGGTCCACGTGCGGCGCTCCCAGGTACGCCCCCTCTTCCGTGCCGGCGATGCCGCCGCCGTCAGACCCTCGGCGCGCCTCCCGCCCCCAAGCATGCGGACCAGCAATCCGAGGGAGGGGACCGCACGCCCCCGCGCCGCGCTTGCGCACTCCGCGGGGGCCACGCCGCAGTCCCGCCTCCGGGAGGCAACTCCGCGCTGCTATTGGTGCTTGCGGAGGAGCGAACGGCGCGGCCACCAATGAGGTGTCCCCAGGTGGTGGGCGGGGCCTGGGCCTTCCGAGGCGCGGACGGGGGCGGGCGGAGCGCCCTCGCCGCGGTCACGTCAGGCTCGCTTCGCGGCGCGTTGCCTTGGAAACCGCGTTTCCATCCCCGCGGGTTTCCGGGGGCCGCCCCCTCCCATTCAGCTTTTTCCTCAATGGGGGGAGGGGGCTGTGCAGGGCCGACCCCGCCCCCGCGGTCCCGCAGCCCCCACCCTCTCCTGGCCTCAGTTTACCTTTCCGTGCCTCCCACTCTAACGTGGGCTGGCCTGCCGCCCTCTCGCCGTTGCACCCTTTCGGCTGAAGCCCCCCCACTCCACCTCCCTGCAGGTATGCGCGCTGCGGGCACGCGCAGGGGCAAGGGCCGATGGCCGGCAGGCCCCACCCGGGGTGGTGTCCTCCCAGGCCCCCCGGGCGGGGCTGTGACCCTCGGACCCCAGGCTGGGGTGGGCTCCGGGCAGCCGGGCATGCCCCCCCCCTCCCCGCAGCGCGCACCCCGCAGCGCAGCCACAGCCCCTGTGATTCAGCAGGTGCTCAGGCGACACCTCCCTCCGCAGCCCCCGCCCAGCCCCGCGGCGGCCACCCGGGTCACGCGGCCCTCGGCCTGACCCCCGGGACCCGGCTACGTGGGCGGGGCTTGACCTGAGCTGTCCCACCCACACCTCCACCCTGTGGGCCTCCGGACTGTTTGCATCCCCAACACTGAGGTCTGCAGGGGTCAGCCTGATCTGGGCGTCCCACCTGCCTGCAGTGGGCGTGCGATGATTTGGGGGTGACTGGGCCGCGGGAGGGGCGCAAGGGCCTCCGCAAGATGGTCCAGGACCCTCCCTGGAAGGTGCAGTTTCCCTTTTCCCTGGGGTCCTGGGAGCCGTGGCTTGGGCCATCAGGAATGGGCGCGGAAGGTGGTGGTCGTTAATTGTACAAACACCTCCGATCCTTCTCTCTGGACCTGGGGTGTCTCATCCAGTGGGTGTGTAATTAGTTCTAACTCTAGGGTGGCAGTGCTCGTTAAGCGAGGAAATACACGTAAAACGACATTAAGTGTTATTAGGATTGTCCTGTCTCTACCCAGCCCCAAGTGGATGGAGGTGGGACCCCAGAGAGGACTCGCCCCTGGCTCAGTCCTCAGGGAGCCGCAGGCGGGCAGGGGTGGGAGATGCAGACTGAGGAAGTTCCCAGGCCGAGCAGGGGCGGGGGGAGAGGGGTGTTGCTGGGCAGGGCACAACCCGGGCAAAGGCCTGCAGGCTTGAAGCTGACGGTCGGGTCAGGGCTGGGAGCAGTGGAATGCAAGGCCGGGGTGAGGCCGGAGAGGGGCTTAGTTCACCCAGGGCCGGGCAAGCCGGGAGGCCTTGACCACCAGCCCCAGGTCCCCAGCTTGATTGGGCTGGAGGATTGGGGCCTCTGGAGACCCAGTGGCCAGGGCGGGGCCCTGGTGGTATTCATGGGGGAGGGGGCCCTGGTAGCATCTGGGAGGGAGGGGGCTGGGGTCAGGGGCCCACCTAGGCAGTGCCCCCACGGCTGGCCCCGCAGGTGGGCAGACTGTAGGAGCGCCTTCCCCTCTCCTTGGCTGGGGAAACCAAGGCCCAGAGTGTGCAGCCATGTCTCCCTGGAGACGGTGTCCCATGGGCAAGTCCCAGCCCACTTCACAGAGCCAGGAACCGAGAGGGCAAGGCCCCACCCAGGGCACACAGCAAGCGGGCAGCCCCGTGCCCACACCCTGCAGGACTTCCGGCCTTGGGTACCGGGAAGTGGCCAGCCCCTCCCTCCCCCATTGGGCGGCTTCCTGTCCCCTCACCCCAGACCCGGGAGGGGGCGTGGGAACCGTTCCAGGATGCACTCCCCTCCCCGCCCAAACTGGGTGCCCCAGAACCTACTTTCCACCTGGCACTCCCTAAGGTGGTGGGGGACCCCAGCATCCCACCCCAGATCCCTCCTCGGAAAGACCCCCCATGCCACTCCCCGATGGCCAAGACCCCTCCCAGGTGAGGAGGCGGGACATTCACTCAGTTTCATTTTCTGTTTATTCCTTGAAATCATGGTGTCGCTGTAGGTTTCTTTCTTTTCCAATTTTATGTTTTCATACAGGAAACTCCCGCAAGGTGCCGGGACACCCCACAGCCCGACCCCTGAGGGTGGGTAATGCTTTCTTGAGGGGTGGGCCCTGGCGAGGGTGGAGGGGGGCAGGCGGTTCCTGCCTTGCCTGGGGCCTCCACCCTCGGACCCGCGGAGGCACAGACGTTATTTAAAAATCGTTAAAAAAACAGAACACACACTTAAATAGGTCTTCAGGACAGTTCTTCAAAAACAAACCCGCCTCTTTTTTCTGCTTTTTTTTTTTTTTTTTGGAAAACAAAAACAAAACAACAAAATCCTTGACCCCTACCCTCTGACCCCTCCCTGCCCACCCCCCCACAAAAAAATTTACAGAGCTACAGTTAACAAATGATGTTCACATCTGAAACCATTAACTTTAAACATATAATGGGGGGGGTGAGGACCTGGGGTTCACCTACGAGTAGGAAGGGGTCGGGGGGACAGGCAGGGCATGGGGGTGTCGATCAGGACAGATGGGTGGGGCCAGGACGAGACTGACAGGTGGGGGGCAGGGCCCAAACATCTCCATTATCAGTAAAAAAAAAAAAAAGTGAATGAAAGGAAAACTCCACCCCCATTGAAATGGCCCCAGTAGGGGGTCTGTCCCTTTGCCCCGGGGGAGCAAAGACCCCGAGGCCATGGGCATGAATGGGGGAGGGTCCAGATTAGACCAGCAGCGACCCCCCCCAAGGGGGTTAATGCTACACAGCGTGGCCCCTGCCGGGGGGATTCACAGATCAGCACCCCCACCCCTCCCTCGGCCAGAGGGACCCCCAGACAGTCCACAGGCCCAGATCCCTCAGGTTGGGCCGGGAGCAGGGCTGGGGGCATCTCTCCCGCCCCCCAGCCAATTCTCTCCCGAATTTTCAAGAGATTCCCAACCACTAATTGGCTCAGTCAGAAAATTAATAGTCTATAAATACCCCCAGCTCAGAAAAAAGGGGTGGCGTCAGAGGAAATCGCACAGTGCGTGGACGGCGGAGGCTGGCGGCCCGTCTGTCCCCTTCCCCCTGCCTTTCCTGCCAGGAAAGGGCCCCACACCCTGACCTGAACCCCCGAGCAGCCTCTGGCCAGCCTCTGCCCAGAAAAGGATCTTCCTTTTCTTTTCCAGGAAAAAGGAAAGTGGGAAAAAGAAACCAAGAAGAGAAAAAAGGACAGATGTGGAAGAGAAACAGTCCCTGGTCGGGTGCACCTGCGGTTCCCGCGTGTGGCGTGTAGGCGGCCGGGCCGGTGGTGGCCGGGGTGCAGGGGGCTCTCCTCCCGCCGCCCCCTCCCCTCGGCTGTAAAGTGCAAAATGAGGCATCTACATTTTCGACTCAAACCTGAAGAGAATGAGGGAGGGCGGTGGAGCGGAAAGGATGGGGGAGGCCTCCTCGTCTCCGCGTGAACCATCTGGAAAGACTGCTACATATTTGGAGCTCGGGAAGGTGGGTGGTGAGGGACCTGGCGCGGGCCAGGCCGAGGACGGGAGACGAGGATGGGGCGACGGAGGAAGCGGGGGCACGTGTGAGCTGAACCGAGGAGGCAGGAACGCAAGTCCACAGAGAGTTCGAAAACCATGGTGAGAAGTGAAATTAAAAAAAAAAACAAAAAAAAACCCAAAACCAGAAGGACGCCAGCCGGGGAGGGAGGGGCCTCCGGCAGCGCCACCGCCTGCCCTCCTGCGCTGGGCCCCCACGCGTGCGGCCACCGGGGCTAGGGCCACGGTTCCTAGGCCACCACGAACTCTGACTTGATGTCGGGGTTCACTTCTGGCTTCCAGACGGAGTCCTCGAAGTCGAGGCCCAAACCGGCGGCCTCGCTGGGGCCGCCACCCCCGCCGCCACCGCTGCTGTCACTGCGGCCGGCCTTGCGGCTGGGCGGCCAGTGGTAGGGGCCGCGGGCGTCGCGCCGGGCCTTCCTGCGCAGCCGCTTCTGCTGCAGCAGCAGCTGTAGCCGCTCCACTTTGCAACGGGTGGCGCGGTTTTCCGTCTGCCGCAGCCGGTCTCCTGTGGGGGGTGGGGGGGAGACAATGACTGTGAGTGACCCCTGGGCCCTCCTCCAGGAGGCCGGACACCCCCAAATACCAGGACCCCCAGCAAATGCCCTGGAGACCCAAGCACAGTCCCTGGACGCTCGCTCCGGCCAGGAGCCGGTCAAGAGCGTACAGTGAGTCTGGACCCTGGGAGGCGCCATGAGGTCATTAAAACCTGTCCCTGCGTCTACTGCCCCGGTGTGCCAGGAGCTCCGTGAGGGCGGTGCCCGTGGGACTCAGCCACCGTGCAAATTAACTGGAGCTCGAGCCCTTGGGGCCCCTTCCGTGACCAAACAGAGAGACACGCAGGCTCGTGCCTCAGTTTCCCCTTTGTGACCTGGGGCCGGGAGGCAGAATGGCGTCACTGTTCCACCCAAATCGGGATGTATTGGGGGCACACAGGCTGCCCCTGCGCAGGAGGGAGGGCTCCGGCCCCCTTCTCGGCCTGACTCGGCCATTCAGAGGCTCCGTGGGCCATCTGGAGAAGGTGCCCTTGGGGGGGCGAGGAGGAAGTGAGGACGGGCCCCCCTCGGGAAGGCACAAGGCCACTTTGTGCCCCCGACACACATGCTCCCTTCTCTCCAGGCTCACGCAGGGCAGGGCGAGCGGCAGCTGGAGGGCCCCCTGCCCCCCAGCGGGTCAGCTGCTCTGAGCGGCGCACACAGAGGGGCCTTCAGCGCCCGAGGGTGGGCGGGGGGTGGGGGGGGGCGTCGGATGCTCACCCGGGGGCTTGCACACACGGGCCTGGCTCAGGGAGGCCGGGGCCGTGGCCGCCAGCTTCTCGCAGGAGGTAGTTTTGGGGGCGAGGTCCGGGGCGGGCGAGGCAGGGGAGCACTGGGCATGGCAGCGCAGCTGCGTCAGCGACGGCGGCATGCCCTGGTAGTGCCGCGTGGCACTCAGGAGGTCGTTGAGGATCTGCAGGATGGTGCCGATGTCCCGCCGCGGCCGCCCGCTGCTGTCCTGGCAGTTGGGGTGCAGCGTGCCTGGGGAGGATGGGGAGAGATACTGGTGAGGGCCCACCTGAGCGGTGGACGCCAGGTCTCACGTGTACAGCAGAACTCCAGGGCGGGAGCAAGGGACGTGGGGACTCGCACCCAGGTGTGTGGACCCGTGGCCCTCTGTGCAGTCACGCATGTGCATGAAAACCCCCGGGGCAGGACGGGTAAGAACACGTCCCCCACCAGGTCGTGAGTGCATGTGACGGCTCCGGGAGACACCTGTGGGTGCCGTGACACCTACCGGAGAAGGTCCCTGAGAAGACCCCGGGGGCGTGGTTCACGAAGCTCTCGATGACGGCGCCGGGTTTGCGGGAGCGGGAGGTGGGGCTGCCCCCGGGGGTGGACGTGGGGCTGGCGCTGGCGGGAGGGGAACAGTCCATCTGCTGGTGAGAGCCAGGGGCCGGGCGTGAGATCAGGATTCGAGGACAACCCCAGTCCAGGGTCTGGATGGGCCTCAGGACGGAGGACCCGTCTGGGGCTGGAGCCCGGCCCCCGGGGGTCCCCGCCCTTCAGGTCCCTGACTCACCTCGGGGCAGGAAGCGGAGGGCGAGTGAGATCGGAAGGAGCCGGCTGTGATGGGCGAGGGAGACGTGGGGGCAGGGCTGGTGGGCACCGGGGGGACACGGGCGGCGCTGGACACCGGCCGGCAGGGAGAGGGCACGGGAGTGGTCATGCTGGGGTCCCCGCGGGCGGCGGCGGCGGCGGCGGCGGCCGCGGCCAGCACATGGCGATGCTGCAGTGGGGCATGCTGGGCGGCGAGTTGCAGCTGGACGAACATCATGTGGTCACCCACTCGCAGCGCCAGGGTGAGCGGTGAGCGGCCCGACAAGAAGTCACTGACCTGCAGAGAGCGGCTCGTCAGCCCCAGGGTCCCTGTCTGTGGCGCCCCCAGCCCGGCCCGGCCCGGCCCCCCGCGCTGCGTGACCTGGGGCCTCTCGCTGCCCCTCTCTGGGCTCTGGGGTCCCTGTCGGTGCCACGAACGCTTAAATAAAATGAATCGGTATTTCCGGAAGCCGGCTCCGCCAGCCCGGCCCGGCCCGGGCGCTGCTGGGGGCTGTGGGGGACAGAGGCGGGTCAGACGGGGGGCCTGGCCCTCCCTGGCCAGCTTGCTTCTTTCAAGGGGAAACTGAGGCCAGAGGGGGCGGGGCCCAGCCAGCGGTCACTGCCCTCCAATAACCCTCACCTCGTACCCTTCCCCCACCCCTTGGTCCCCAAATCCCATCTGCCTTTGAATATGGAAGGGGGCCCTATCTCCAGCCCCCCCCAGTCAAGCCACCCGGGTGGCGAGTGGGCGGAATTCCTGAACAAATTCTTCGTCCTAACCTTTGCTTTCTCAAGATAAATATTTATCTGTCCTGGGCGGGGCGGAGGCCGAGGGGGAGGCCTCGCCACTGGTGGAAGGGGGGGGGGGGCCCTGACCGGTCCCCTGGGGCCTCGACACAGCCTGCACAAACGTGAACCCTCAAATCTGACTCCCTCTTGCAGCGGGTGAGGGGGTGCATGTGACCCCTGGCCGTCCTGCCCCTCCTCTGGGGCCTGGCCAGCACCGAGCTCTCCCAGGGGCCGGGATGGGGGGGGCGGAGGTTTCTGAGAAGTGACACAGGCCGGGATGACTCAGAACCGCCGCCTCCTAGCTCTCCGCTGGCAGCGGGCTGGCGTAACCTTCTCTGCTCGGGGGGCCGTGGGGAGGAGGCGAGGGAGGCGGGCAGTGTGCAGCCCTCACCCCCCAGCCCAGGTTGCAGGGTACCCCCCCACTCCCCTGGCCCCAGAGCCACCCCTTGCAGGAAGGGCCTGGGGTGGGTTCCCAACAGCAGCTGGGGTGTCCCCCCCCACACCCGCCACCCTACAACTTCCTCCCTGGGGAGGGAGGACAGGCTGGCATGACTCGGTGCCAGGCGGGGAGACAGCCCTGGGAGCCCAGTCACTCCGCCCAGCGCCCCCCCCATCTCCCTCCTGACGCAGACACCCTGGGGCGGATGTGAACCCAACACGCCCCGGGCCCCCCTGCCAACCGCAGCCCCCCCAGGAGCAGGGAGCTCAGTTTGCGTCCGCCCCAGGAAATCACGTGCAGCCCCCAGCCGGCTGCCGGGACCCCCTCCCTTCCCGGGTGTCCTGCTGATGGCAGACCACCCAGCTCCAGGCCCCCTCCTCCGCGCTAGCCCGCCAGAGAGGGCAGGATGCTACACGTCGGGGAGGGGGCGAGGGCCTCGGGGCAGGAGGAAGGGAAGCCGCTGAGCAGGTTTCCTGCGGCCAGCCCAGCCAAGGAGGACGGGAACCCGCCCACCCTCTCGCCCGGGCGGGCGGTGGCCTGCTTCCCCCACCCTGGCAGCGGGCGGATAGCTGAAGCCTGTGTCACCCTCCTGGGCGGAGGGCCCCGCCACCAGAAAAATGAGGAAAGGACTGAGAATGAAAAAAAAGAAGGCAGCGACTAAGCCGGGAAGCCGGGTGTGGGCCAGCCTCCCTCCTGGCAGGTTTCTAAATATTTTCCTAACATCCTGTCCCAGCGTTGCTGGCCCTGGGGCCCAGCGCCCCGCCCCCCCCCGCCCCCTTTTGGGGCAGAGAACAAAGGCCAGAGGGAGGAGGAGGAGGAGGAGGAGGAGGGGTGACTCCCCACCCCTCACAATGGGGTCACCCAAAGGCGGAAGGAGTGTCACACAGGCTGGTCCCTCCCTCCCTTTCCCCCCCCACCAGCAGAAATTAAAAAAAGATTGCTCTAGAGAAACCACAGCGGCCTCGGAGGGGCGCTCCGTGGCTGACCGTGTGGGCCTGGGGACGAAGGCTGGTGCGAGCGCGTGGGCCAAGGTCACCCCGCAGGCAGCCTTGTGAAAGCTCGCCCCCTCCCCCATGGCGGCCACCGTGGGAGAGAAAGCTCTCAAGGTCAGGTGGTGAGTGCTGGGGGAGGAGGAAGAGGAAGCGGGGTGACCAGGCCAAGCTGGCACCAAGGCGGGGCGGCGCGTCCCCTCCCCTCCCCTCCCCATGGGCCTCCTGGGAGCACAAACAACCCCCAGAGCCGCGGGGCACGGGCCCTGCGACCCCATGGGCTAGGAGGGGCCGGCGCGACTCTCACCTGCGTCTCGGTCAAGCTCTCCAGGGCCTGCATCACGGACTGTTCTGGCCGGGACGCCTGAGACTACAAAGACAGAGGGGGGGAGACCCTGAGCGTGCGTCCTGCCCGCGGGGTCTGGTGGGCCCTGCTTGCTGGGGTGGGCTGCCCTGGAGAAGAAGGGGACCCAGACGTGTGTGATGGGGACGGAGCTCGCGTGGAAGGGGGCTGCGCGCCTGTGTCGGGGCCTGCGGGGCTCACTGCCCCAGCCATTTACCATGAGGCCCGCCTCCACGGTGGGCACGAGCGTCAGCTTGCTGCCATCCCCCACTCCGAACTCCTGCAGCTTCCCCGAACTGAGCCGGCTGGGGGGGAGGAAGGAAGAGGGTGAGGCTATGCGGAGACAAGGCAGGGACGCGGAAGCGGAGGCCGCAGGGGAGGGCTGTGCTCCCACCCCCACCCCTTCCTGGCTTCCAGAACCAGAGCTCTGAGCGTGGGGCGGGGGGGAGGTCCTAGGTCTGGCCCTGGGAGCCCCTATGCTGGCGGCTCGCACCTCTTCTCCCCAGGAACCCCAACTCTGCACTGGGGCACCCCCTCTGCACCGCGGCAAGGCACTTTTTCATCATCCCGCCCCAATGCACTCTGTGCTACCCTCCCAGCACCCCGCGGCCAGCCCTGCCGGTAATTCACAGACTCCGGCCCCGGGCTCGTCTTTGTGGGCTCCGAGGGGCTCAGCCTAGGGGCTCGCCCGGCCGGCTCCCGCTCCTCCCTCCCTCCCGGGCGCAGGCCGCCGCCGCCGCCCAGACAAAGGAGACCCTCCCCCTCCCGCCCCTCCCCCACGGGGGCCCCTCCGCTGGGGATGGACACTGCGTGTCCCCGGAGGCCCGCGGGGGGAGGGCTCCCCGGCCTGGAGGCGATTTAAATACCAGGGGGGAGGGGGAGGCTGCGGGGAGCGCTCGGTGGCGAGAACAAAGGGGGGCAGGGAGACGCAAGTGGGGGGAGAGACAGCCAGACGCAGAGGGGGCCGCCGAGCAGATGCGGAAGCCGGCGGGGACGCGGAAAGAGGAGGCGGCGGCCGCGCCCCCCACCCCCGCAGCCGGGACCCCCGCGCCGCCCCGGGACTCCTGCCTTCCCGCGAGGGGGGCCGCGGGAGCCCGGCCGGGGGCGCCCTCGCAGCTGCCTTTGTGCAGCGACCCCGGGCGGGGGAGGGGGCCGCGGCAGGCAAGGCCGAGCAGAGGGCGCCCGAGAGCGCGCGGCGCGCCCCCGCCCCCCGTCTGGCCGCCCCCTTCCTTCCCTGAGCGGCGCGCTCTTTGTTCCCGCCCGGGGGCCGGGGCCCGAGGGGGCGGCGGGCCGGGGGGCGCGGGGGCCGGGGCGGCGCGCGGTACCTACGTGTCTTTGTGGAGCAGCGCCAGGCGCTCCTTGGGCACTTTGAGGCGCTGAGACAGCCGCTTGCGCAGCCCCTCCACCGTCTCGTCGGGGGGCACCGAAAGCTCGTAGCGAGTGCCCGTGGTGCTGTGGATGGCCAGGCTCATGGGCGCCGCTTCGGCCGCCGGGCCCAGCTCGCAGGCGCCGCCGGGGGCCCCGCGCCGGCAGCTCCGGGCGCCGCCGGGCTGCGGCTCCATCCCCGGCCCGCGCTGGGGGGCTGCGGTCCGCGGGGCGCCGCCAATCCTCGCCGCGCCTCCGGGCAGGGCGTGGGGCTCCCCAAACCGGGGTCCTCGGGGTCCCTGGGGGCGGGGGGCAGCGCGCGTCCCCGTCGAGAAAGTCCCAGGAGCGGAAGGCAAGTCAGGAATCAGAAATCCGAGGGGCGCTCCGGGGTCGCGTCGGCTCGTCGGGGCGCCTTCCGAGGGTGCGGACTGCGCTCGCGGCTCCTTTCAAGGGCGGCGGGGGGCGGCCGAGGCGCGGCGGGCGCAGGGGAGGGTCCCGGAGGAGGGGGCGCCGCTCGGCTGGCCGCGCTCGGGGCCGTCCGCCGCTCGGGCCGCGCTTCCCGGCGCGTCCCCTTCCTTAGCAACAGCCGCCGCCGCCGCCGCTCCGAGGATCTGGGGGTGAAAGTAACAAGAAAAAAAAGTTATAATGTATCAACGTTCCGAGGGGCGGGGCGCCGCCCCCTCCCATTCACTACTTACTCCGCCGGCGCCGCGCCGACCAATGGGCGCGCGCCGAACGCCGAGTCGGCCGCGAGCGCCGGCCAATGGGAGCCGCCGCGGCGCTGCCCCACGTGGCCGCCGGGCC
>NC_060280.1:96791320-96818746 GCF_021613505.1 Equus quagga
CCCGGCGCTGAGGTAGGCGCGGCGGGCCCGGGGCTGCAGCGGGGCGGGCGGGGGGCGGCCCGGGGCGCGCGGCGGGGAGCGCGGTCGGCTCCGGGACCCTCTCTGGCTCGGGACCCCCGGCCTCGCCCCGCGAGGCGGCGAGGCCGGAGGCAGCGAGCGGAAGAGGCGAGGCGGGCGTGGGGGCCAACCCGCGGGGCTCAGCATCCCCCCTCGGCGGCCGGGAGAGAGACCCCCCGCCCACGCCCTCCCCGGGCCTCAGTTTCCCCGCCGTGAGATCCAGCCAGGGCGATGGCGTCTCCGCCTCCTGGCTTAGCCCGAGGTCGCGATGCGCCCGGAGGCGGGCTCTCCGCCTCTCCTCGCTCGCCATCCCCGCCCCCGGGCCGGTTGGGGCCGCGCGGTTGGGCGCGGTGGCGAGCTCGCTCTGGGAGCCGAGGGAGGCCTCGCTGGATCGGGGGCCGGCCCGTGGGGAACCTCCGCCCTCGGCTGCCGTCCCCGCCCACCCCCAAGAGCCCACCTCTCTTCCTGCTCGGTGTCCTGCCATCTTTCCTGCTCGCCTGTCATCGTCCCTGCTTCCTCCCCTGCAGCCTGTACTCGTTTCCCGACCTACATATGCGCGCCTCCTCCCCGCGAGGATCCGGGGTAGCCGCGGCCAGCCCCTGACCCGGAGCGCTGAGGACACTTGGCTTTCGCCGGGAGCGCCCCCCCCTTCTCTGGGCCTCAGTTTGCCCCGCTGTCGAGTGGGGTCAAAGCCCGAAAGCGTTGGGGACGCTGCAGCCTGTGTACGGGCTTTCCCTTTCCCCCGGGAAGGACCGCGCGCGCGCCCCGCCGACGCAGGGCTGGTGGTCGCCCCGGCCCCGCGCTCTGTTCCCGGAGACTCCGGAGCGCCCCCCGGGCCTTCCCGCCGCGAGGAGCCGGGCTCCGGGGAGGCGCTCAGGTGCAGCGTCCCGGGAGCCCCTCCCCGAGGGCCGAGCCCCTCCCCGGCCTCCGTTCCCCCGGCGGAAGGCAGGCGCGGAGGCCGGCCGCGCTGGGCACCGGCGGGGAGGCGGCGCAGCCATCTTGCGCCCGGGGCGGCCCGCCGTCCTGCAGGAGGCCTCCCCCCCCCCCCCCCCCCCCCCCCCCCCCCCCCCCCCCCCCCCCCCCCCCGGCCCCCGGGCACCCCCCCCCCCCCCAGCTCGGCCCGCCGCTCGTCGCCATGGGAACCGGATTCTTCAGGGCTGGGAACAGATGCGCCTTCTTTGGCCTCTCCGCTCCCACTAGCACTCGGCGGAGGGGGGATCTTTACCTCCCGGAGTCGTGACCGTGACCCGGGATCAGGGCGCTCCGCCCCGCCCGCGGGGGGCGGCCCCAGGGACGCCCCGGCTCCCCGCAGGCCTGAGCTGACGGCCTCAGTTTCCCCACTCCTCCCTGGGGCGCTTCCCCTTTCCTGGGCAGGGCTCTGGGCCCGCGCTACCTTGCCGGGCCGGCCCCACCGGCTGGGGAGGCAGTTGACGTGCATGCACCTCCCCCCTTTACAGATGGGGAGACGGAGGCCCCGGCGCTCGGCGCTGACCTGAGGGGGGCTGAGTCGGGGCTCCCCCCGATCTGTTCGCCAGCCACTGCCCTGGGTGGGCTCCCGCTCCTGGGGAGGCCGTAGGGGGCGCGGGACGGAGGAGCTGGAGCTGAGCAAGCCTTGCCCCTCCAGGCCCCTCCTCCGAGCCTGGAAATGCAGCCCACAGCCACCATGGCCACGGCCGCCACCACCACGGCCACCACTGCTGCCCTGACCACGACGTGGGACAACACCACCAGCCGCCCCACTGTGAGTGAGGGGGATGGGGTGGGCGGGTGGGGAGGCCTGAGCCCCCGCCCTGCCCTGCCCTGACCCTGCCGCCCGCAGGCGGAGCCCGACCCCATCCGGGACAACTACGTGCTGCTGGTGGTGGTGATGTCGCTGTTCGTTGGGGGCACGCTGGTGGTGCTGTCGGGCGTGCTGCTCCTGTGCAAGCGCTGCTGGGAGGTCCACCGGCGCCTCAACAGGTGCGGGCCCCGCCCCCCGCCGCCTGGGGGGGGGAGGGGCCTGCGTGCTGGAGCAGCAGGTGCACACCCGTGCGAGTGCAACGGGTGTGTACACGCTTGGGAGGACGGGTGGGACCCGAGCAGGTGGGCTTCTGGGAGCTCAGACCCGTGGGCGGTGCCACCTGGGTCCTGGCGCCCACCGGCTCTCCTGCTGTCCCCCCAGAGCGGTGGAGGAAGCAGAGAAGACCACCACCACCTACCTGGACAATGGCACTCACCCAGCCCCAGGTGAGGCACCGTCCAGGCCCCACCCCGCCTGCCTGCCCAGCCTCCCGTCCACCCTTAGCCGCCCGCCCGCCCCCCTCGGGCCGCCTGACCACCTGTGTCTGTCTGTCTCCCCCACCAGACTGGGCGCAGCTCGATTCCGACTCATCTCTGTTTCCTTAACGCCCACGCGTAGGTGCGCACAGGCGCGTGCTGAGCGAGCGAGTGAGTGTGTGAGCGGATGAGCGAGTGCCCACCCCCACCCCTCCCGTCCCCGGCGGTCCGTCCCCGACCCAGCCCCCAGCAGCCCGCCCGGCGCGGCCCGCTCGGGGCCCACCCTCTCTTGGCTCTCCTCGCAGACCCTGACTTCAGGGGGGAGGACCCCGAGGGCCAGGATGCCGAGACGGAGCGCTTCCTGTCCACCGGCTCCACCGGCCGCCGCGTGTCCTTCAACGAGGCCGCCCTGTTTGAGCAGAGCCGGAAGACACATGACAAGGGCCGCCGGTGAGGGGGTGCGGGGGCACGGGGGCTGAGTGCCACCCCAGATGGGGCTCACGGGCGGGCTGGCCTCTGCCGGGGGCCCGGTCCTGCCCTGCCCCTGAGACCTGGCACGGGACGATGGGGCCGGGGAGAGTGGGGGGCCGTGGCTGGGGGATGGGCCCGTCCGAGGTGACGGTGGCGTGCTGGGCGCAGGTACACCCTGACGGAGGGGGACTTCCACCACCTCAAGAACGCCCGGCTCACCCACCTGCACCTGCCACCCCTCAAGATCGTCACCATCCACGAGTGTGACTCGGGCGAGGCCAGTGCAGCTGCCACCCCCCACCCCACGGCCACCCCCAAGGCCAGCCTCGCCATATTCCAGGTGAGATGGGGGGCTCGCCGGGCCGGCCACCCCACCCCACCCCACCCCTGTCCCCACCGGGTGGGTGGCCCCTTTCCCTCGGTCCCGCCGGCTGTGCTCCTCATCTTAGGGCGGGGAGGGGGCCCGGCTGGGGGGCACCACGGGCAGCCGGGCCTAGCATGCCCCCTCACCCACCCGTGCTCTTTGACCTGTCACTGCTTCCTCCCCCACCCCGGCTCTGTCCCACAGCCCCCGGGGAAGGCCCTCACTGGCCGCTCCGTGGGCCCCAGCTCCGCCCTGCCAGGTGACCCCTACAACTCCGCCGTGGGCCCTGCCGACTTCGAGATCAGCCCCTCGGTGTCCAGCGACTCTGGGGAAGGCCCCTCGGTGAGCCCCCTTCCCTGTCCCGGTCCCCAGGCTTAGGGTCGCCCCCTGCTCACCCCACCCCCTGGAGTGACGGGAGGTGGCGCTGGGAAGCTAGCCAGCCAAAGCTGCCCCGATAATGCCAAGCCGTGGCCCAGGCTGGGCCGGCCCTGGGGCAGCAAGCAGGGGCCTGCGTGCCTGAGACTGGCCCTCTTCCCTCCCAGCTGGACTCGGGTGCCAGGGGCGCCAAGCCCGCGGGGCCGGGGGCGGCAGCGGGGCCTGGGGAGGCCGGCCCAGTCCTGCAGTTCTTTACCCGCCTGCGGCGCCACGCCAGCCTAGACGGGGCCAGCCCCTACTTCAAGGTCAAGAAGTGGAAGCTGGAGCCCAGCCAGCGGGCGTCCAGTCTGGACACGAGAGGTGAGCGACGGCCCCTGGTGGGGAGCGAGGCCGGAGGGCGCAGCCCTGCAGCAGGGATGGGACAGCTCACTTCTCCTGGGGCCCAGCGCCTGCCCTGTGCTGGCCGGCGGGCATCTTGCCCAGGGTCTGGTCTCGGCTGGTAGGGCCACACGCTGCGCCCCAGGCTCAACTTGTATGAGGCGGCAGACAGAAGCGCATTTTGGCGTTGTGGTCAGACAGCTCGTCGGCCGCGGCAGCGTGGAAGCAGCTGGCGACGGCGTGTAAACGTGGGGTCGTGTACCAACAGCACTTGATTACAACAGGTTGGGGTCCGCTTGACCCGTGGGCCCCAGTGTGCCCCACTGTGGGCTAACGACAGTAGCCCTGCAATTCTGCAAACCTCTGGCCACGAGGCTGCTTCATCTTCAGCCCCCAGCAGGGCCGTGCGTGGGGAGGGAGGTGGCTGCCTGAGCGGTGGGCACCGACAGCCGTAACCCACTCAAGGGACCCAGTGGGGCCAGGCTGCAGGGGGCCGCCTGTGGGGCAGGTGACTGGTCTCCGAGCCGGGAGAGGGGATGGAAACAGATGGCGAGTGGCCATTGACCTCGCTCCACTGCTGGGGCCCGGCTCCTTCCGGCACAGGGCGGGCAGTCAGCTCTGGCTGGGGTGCTCCTGGCCAGGGAGGGGAGGCCTGTCGCCTGCCTTGTGGGAGCCAGGACGGAGCCTGCGATTCCTAAGGCTGATTATAGTCAGATGCAGACGCAGAAGTACCCAGAACCTGTTTGCGGGGTGTCTGTCCTCCCCACCCAGGCTCTTCCCAGGCCTCCGTCCCAGGGTCCTGGCCGCTGGCCAGGGGACCCACGGCGTGGGTGGTGCTGGCAGTAGAGCGACTCTCCTCTCCCCCTCACTGGCCCCCCAGGAGCCTGTCCCTGCCTCTCCCATGACTTCTGGCTTCTGCCACCGGGTGTCCAGGGCAAGGCCCTGCTCCTCCAGCCACACCTGTCTGCCAAGGCCACTGTGGGCAGCTTGGTACCTCACTCCAACTCACTCATTTGCCCAGGCCTCTGAGCTCCTTGGTTCTGGCCCTTCTGCTCTCTGTGCCTCGGTTTCTCCATCCACACAGCAGGGTGCACAGGCACCTGGCTAAGCCCGGGGCTGGGAGGGCCCTGGCGGGCTGACTGCTGGCCGGCCTTCCTCCGCACAGGCTCCCCAAAGCGGCACCACTTCCAGCGGCAGCGGGCAGCCAGCGAGAGCACGGAGCAGGAGGACGCAGATGCCCCCCCAGTGGATTTTATCCAGTACATCGCCAGCGCGGGCGACGCCGTGGCCTTCCCGCCCCCCCGCCCCTTTCTGGCCAGCCCCACCAGCCCGCCCCCCACTCTTGGCAGGTATTTTTCAGTAGATAGAAGTGTTAGGGCTGGACCCGTGGGCTCCCGCCCTACCCCTTTCCCCCTAGGAGGCCCAGGGAGCGCCCACCCCGCCCTGCAGACAGGCGGTTTTGTCCCTCCGGCTCCACCGTCCCCCCCAGAGGCTGCCTGGCTGGGGCCACCTCTCCAGCACGGACCAGAGGCGGCGGCAGGGGGAGACTGGGTAAGGGTAGGGGGGCGGGCAGGGCCCGGGATGGCCCCAGGGTCCCTAAGGCCAGATGCCTCCCCAGCAGGGCCACTGGGGGTGTGTGCCCAGCAGGGTCCTGCCGCTTCCTGGTGGGGTCCACGTTCTAAAGGGCTGTGCCGTGGCCCCAGGTCCCCTCCTGCCTGCCCCTGCTCTTGAGGTCTGGACAGCCCCTTCTCGGAAACTGCTGTCATCACTTTTGCTAGCAGCCCGCTCCCCGCCCCCCAGCCCAAGGGCAACTGTTCTGAAGCTGTGGGCCCACGTCAGTGGGGTGGGGCACTTCAGCCTTCTGTGTATGGTCTGCCTGGTTCCTTATCAATCCAAGATGGGGCATGAAATGAACCTCAACTTGGACTCCATGTGGTCCAGTCCTCCCAGGCCACCTCCTCCCACGCTGAGACGGCTCCCAAGGAGAGGTTAACCCTGGCCTCAGGGGCCAGCCACTTCAGCGCCAGCCTGTGTTTCCCTTAGACACCTTAAGACACGCCCTAGTTGAAAAGCAGGTGTCAGGAGGGTTCAAAGTTTATCCAAAAACCATCTCCTGCAAAAAAAGACAGCATTTTCAAAAACTTATCACAAGGCCGAGTCAAGCCCGGAGAGTTTCCACCCGTGCCCACCCTCCCCGACCCAGAGGCGGGGTGGCCGCGGAGCAGATGCAGGGGGGGGGACGCGCGCACAGCCTTCTGATGGCCGCCGCCTGGCTTGCAGGTTAGAGGCGGCGGAGGAGGCGGGCGCCGCGGGAGGAGCGAGCCCCGAGTCCCCACCGGAGTGCGGCGGCGGCGGCGGCGGCGGCGGCGGCGCGGGGCCTGAGCAGCAGCAGCAGCAGCAGCAGCTGGAGTCGGATGGCGAGCGGGACGCGGGGCCGGAGCAGACCCAGACCATCTACCACGACATCTGGAGCCTCCGCGCCTCGCTCGAGCTGCACGCGGCCGCCGCCTCGGACCACAGCAGCAGCGGCAACGACCGTGACTCCGTGCGCAGCGGCGACAGCTCGGGCTCCGGGGGCGCCGCGCCCGCCTTCCCGCCGCCCTCGCCGCCGCCCACGCCGCGGCCTGCGGACGTCGAGGCGGGCGGGCCGCGCAAGCTGCTGCAGATGGACAGCGGCTACGCCAGCATCGAGGGCCGCGGCGCGGGCGACGACGGGCCGCCCAGCGCCTCCGAGAAGCGCTCCTCCTTCACCAGCGCCGGCCGCGTGGCCACAGTGGGCAGCAGCTTCGAGGTGGCCCCGACCTCCGCCCCCGAGGCGCCCCCGGAGGCGCCCGCCCGGCCCCGCAGCCCGCGCGCCTGGCCCCGCCGCGCCCCGCGCCGCGACTACAGCATCGACGAGAAGACGGACGCGCTCTTCCACGAGTTCCTGCGCCACGACCCGCACTTCGACGACGCGCCCCCCGCCGCCGCGCGCCACCGCGCACGCGCGCATCCGCACGCGCGCAAACAGTGGACGCAGCGCGGCCGGCAGCACAGCGACCCTGGGGCGCGCGCCGCGACCACCGGCCCGCCCGGCGCCGACCCCCGGCCCACGCGCGCGCCCCTGCGCCGCGGAGACAGCGTCGACTGCCCGCCCGACGGCCGCGCGGACGACCCGGCCGCCTCTGCCGCCCCCGCCATCCCCGCCATCGAGGAGGAGCCCGGCGGCGGCTGCCCAGGCTCGGGCCTGTGCGCCACGCCCCCGGGCGCGCTGCTGGACAAACTGGCGGCGGGCCTGGAAGACAGACTCTTCCTGCCGCGCCTCGTGCAACCCGTCGCCGCGGTCCCCGCGCTGGCCGCCGCCGCGCCCACGTCCCCCGACCACAGCCCAGCCTAAGCCCCGCGCCCTGCGCCCACTTGTCAGCTTCGCCGACGCCGCGCGGGGCCCCCGCGGCGGGACACACCTGGGGCACGACGCCCGGCGCACGTGCGCTGGGACCCCGGTGGCGGGGCCCTGCGCATGCGCGCGCTGTCCCGGACGACCGCGCCCGCCCAGATGCGCAGGCGCACATCCTCGCGACGAGGTCGCCGCGCCGCCCCCAGGTGCGCATGCGCACAGTCCCTTCCAGGCACGAGGCTTGGTGCGTGGGGCGTCGCGAGGCTCGAGGACCCCAACTCGACTGGAGGAAGCGTGGCAGATTGCCCTTGGGCTCCTGAGGACCACGTTCAACTGCCCTTGGCCACAGACAGCGGCCTCTGGATGGTGGCGGGGGCCACCGTGCGTACCGCACCACGTCTCAAGCGCACAGACACAGGAGGCGCATGTGCAGGGCCTGCACCCGCAAGGGCCAGACCAGTCCGAGGGCGCGAGGCGCATGCGCAGAGCGGCCCTCCCAGGGCCAACTGAGCCTCGACGTGCGTGTGGTCTGCACGCGCTGGAGTCCACGAGGAGTCCCGCGGGGCGCTGAGCATCCGCGAGGAGCGCGCCGGCCGCCGGGTGGGAGGTTGGCTGGAGGCCGTGGCTGCCAGCCCCCCAAAGCCCCGGAGCCGTTTACCTCACCGCGGCGCGTGCTCGCGGCAGTCCGCGCCCCCTCCGAGCAATAACCGTGCCCGCCGCCGCCCCGCCCGCCCGCCCGCGCCCCCGCGCCCGCCCTCCGCATGCGAGCGGGCCGCCGTCCAAAGAGCCGCCGGTCCCGAGACTCACACAACCCAGCGGCCGGTTCAAGTTTCCCAAGCTTTATTTATTGCCAAAAGATGGGGCGGCCCCGCCCGCCCGAGCTCCGCGCCGTCTGTCCGTCCGTCGTGTCCCATTCTCTGGTTGGTTATAAATGTCACTGCGCACGCTGGCTCGCTCCGGCTCTTCTCTGGGGACCCGGGAGCGCGCAGCCTCGGGGGAAGAGGGCCGGGGTCCTGCCGGCAGGCCCTGGGGCGGAGCTTCGGGGGGCCGGGTCGCCCAGGAGGGCAGCAGGCCGGGCGTGCCCAAAGGCAGCCCCGCGGCGGAGGCCCAGCTGCCACCGCGCCACCGGCCAAGCCTGCAGGCCGCGGCCAGCCGGGCTGTGGGTCACAGGGTCCCCCAGGCGCAGACTCAGCGCCCGCCTGACGGCGCGCCCTGCCATCCGGCGATTCCCAAATACCCCTCACAACCACAACTCAAATCCACCTGTTTTATTTTTTCTTAAAAAAGAAAAAAAAAAGGAAAAAGGAACCAAACGAAAACGAGGTGGCCGCTGGCTCCCCGGGCGCTGGGCATGCATCCCGGTGGACAGGCCTGCTCTTTGCCTGGCTCCGGCGGGGCTGGGTGCGTCGGAACACATCACTCGGCCCGAGGCACTCCGTGGCCCCTCGGAGAAGGGGGGCGGCGGGAACCAGTAGTCTGGACGTAAAGTGCGTGGCGAGGCTTCCAGGCCCCCGCCGGGCCCTCACCCTCCTCCCGGCCGGGGGAGGGGCTCAGCACAGGATTGCAAAGTCAACGTGGGCCGTGTCCATTGGCTGCGAGGGAGGGCCAGACCCCAGTCCCTGCTGTCCCCCAGCGCCGCCCTCCAGGACCCCTGGATTCCCGAGGTGGTCCCCAGGGAGGGCATGACGGCCTTCCTAGGCGGCGGGCCAGCAGCTGGCGGGAAGACTGAGGAGGACCTGGGCCTTGGCACCTGGCTGGGGCTCCTGGAGACAGGCTGCAGGTGGGGACAGAAGGGGGTCACTCCTGCACTGGCAACGCGCTCTGCATCCCTGGGTGGCAGGCCTCGCCCTGGGGCCCACGAGTCGCACAGGGAACTGAGGCCCAGTCACGAAGGGCTGTAGAGGATCCCGAGAGGCCAGGGAAGGCTGCACTGACTCGAAGGCCACCCTGTCGGTCTCCCTCCCGCGGCCAGCAGAGGCCTCCCTCCAAGCTCAGCGCGGCGGGCGCCTAGGGGCTGCTCCAGGAGCGGGGATGCGGCGGGCAGGGCGGCAGCCTCAGGCCCTCCAGACCCTCTGGGGCCCAATTCCCTCTCCTGAACAGCGGCAGGCAGAGGTGGGAGGACACCGCCCCCCCTCCCCCACCCCCCAGCCCACCCCAGCCCTTCTGGCCTCCTCGCCTCCTGCCTCCATCACCACTGCCTCCACCCCCGTCCAGCACCATCCCACCCTGAAGCTGCCCTGAGCTGGGGAGGGTGAGCCCCTCGGTTCTGCAGGACAGGCTGCTGGTGTGAGGGGCCCCGCCCTCTGGCCGAGTGGCCAGTGTCCTACAGAAAGTGACCTCCTCCACTCTTAACCCAGACCCCGACAGCAGCGAGCACAGACCCAGCTGTGGCGGGCAGCCCTTCCCACCAGCCCCGCGGCATCTCACCTGCGGGCACACAGCCGCACTCACTGCTGCTTGCAGGCCGACAGCCGGCGGATCTTGCTGCTGGCAGAGCAGGGCTTGCGGGCAGGGTTGGAGGCAGCACTGGCGCGGCGCTCCGCCTTCGATTTGGTGCTCAGCTGGGCCGACTCCGTGCCGTTCATGCACAGGGCCTTGGGCAGGCCCCGGCTCTGTCCGTTCTGACCGGCCTCCTCCTCTGGGACCTGTCCTAGGAGGGAGAGGGCAAGCGGGCTGACCCCAGGCCTGAGCCCAACGCCCCCAGGCCGCCCTGCTCCTGGGGCTCCGCCACCACCTGTCCACCCTCCCAGGGCCTGTCTGCAGGGCCCTCACAGGGAGAGGCAGAGCTGGCCAGCCAGGGCGGGGGCCCAGCCCATGCTGCCTGTCTGTCAGGGTGAGCTGGGGTCTGCATCAGGGGCCTGGGCTGCCCTGCTCACCCTCCGCCCACCACACGGTGAAGAACCAGGGTCCCGGGGCGCCCTGAGCCCCAGCTTCTCACCTGTGCAGAGGCCTGACCTCATTGGGCCCCATGGGATGCAGGCAGGGCTGGGCTGGGGCCGGGGTGTGAGACTCGAGTCTCCCGAAAAGCCCAGCTCGGCTCCCACACGGGCGCGGGACGAAGAGACCGGCGCCTGGGGCCCACCGTGCCCCGTCCTGGGCCGGCTGCCTGTGCTTGCTCACTGGCATCTCAGGGCCTCGGGCCAAGACTGCACGCCTGCCAAGCTCTGTGGCCCCTCTGAGGGGCGGGGAGGGGTGTAGGGAGCGTGGCCACCGCCTCCAGCCCATCTCTGTGACTTGAGACCCTCGCTGCACCCAGGGTGTCAGGTGCCTGCCTCGGCAGCTTCTTGAACTTGCTGCGAGCCTGCCCGCATGCACACAAGAAGCGTTGCTCAGGGCTCCCAATGGAGTGAACGCGCGGCGGGTCGGCGCCCTGCTCTGAAGGGGGAGGGCATGGGGCCCAGCTGCCCTCAGCAGACAGTGCAGGAGAGGGCAGCCATTGGCAGGGGTCTGCCCCACTCGCCCCCAAGGCTCGGGGCTGTTGGCCACCGACCACGCTCACCCCGGCCCAGGCCCAGCTCTCGGGGGTGGCGGCAGGACCCTGGTGGGGACAGTGGGGGGCGAGCAGCTGAGAGCCTCTGCGTGCCCACACAGCGGAGACCAGAGTGAAGGTCCAGGCCCCACCATGGCCCGGGCCGACCTGCGTGCAGGTTAGAAACACGGCTGCCTGACCTCGCAGTGGGACTGTCCCACTTCTGGCACAGGGGACGTTCCCAGCTGGGAAACGTGGCTCAGACCCGGAGAGCCCTCTCAGGTGAGCCCTCCATCACGGGGCTGCAACAACGGCAGCCCTGGCCTCTCACGGGCCAAGGGACGCCCGTGAGCCAGGGACGGCGTGCGATCGGTGGCTGGTGAGGCCCTGGGGACCCAGTAGGGTCCTCGCTTGGCCTTACCAGGACAGCAGCCCCCCTGCCAGCGACAGTCACACCAGCACCTGTGGCAGAGCCCCCGTGCTTCTGAAAGACAGGATGCCTCATTCCTGCTCCGTGGAGGGGACAGAGGCTCCAGGAGGCCTTGAACCCACGACTGGACTGTGGCCATAGTGACTCTGGGCCCGGGACACCAGCTCCCAGCTGACCCTGCCCCCACAGAGTGGGATGTGGAGACGCTGGCATCTGCCACAGACAGCTGTGTGCCCAGTGTCGTGGCCCAGGGGCCCACTGCCCGTGGGACAGCCCACACACCACCCCTTCCCACAGCAGGAGCCTGCAGCCGCCACGAGCAGGGGAGCAGAGGAAGCGTCACCACACACTCGCGGGGCAGACCTTTATGACGCTGGGCCAGCCCCGGAACAGAGGAACCACCACGCCTCGGGGCAGGGCGTGGGGCAGGGGGAGGCCTGCGGAGGCGCCAGCGGGCCTCAAGGGCGAGGCAGAGCGGGCAGGGAGCTATACTATAGCCTCGAGCTCCTCCACGCCCCTGGCCTCAGCCTCCTCTCCAGAAAGTTCTGAGCACGGGCTCTTCCATGCGCCCGCCTCCTCTCTAAGCCCTGCCTCAGACGCCTCCTCGCCACCTGGGGAAGCAAGGCCAGGGCGTCAGGGCGGGCAGCCGCCACCACGAGGGCCACCGGACCCTCGGAGCCATCAGGGGGCTGCCCCCATCTCACACCGCGCGTGGGACATGGGCGCACTCCCCAGGACGCAAGGGCCAGCCCCGGGCGGCCTCCACCCTCCAGGTCCCCACCTGCGCCTGTGGGGGAGGGGGTGCCAGCCCTGCCCCTGGCCAACCGTGCCCCCTCGGCAGCCCCTTGTTGTCAGCGTTGGGCCCGGGGTTGACACTGGTGTGAACGGACCTGCCCCAAGGGCTCGGGGACGTCAGGGATGTAGGCTCTGCCACCACCGCAGGTGAACATCGAGGCCGGGGTGCAAAGCCGCTGACTCACCGGGCACCGTGAAGTCCTGAGTGTAGATGATGTCATCCTCGACGTCAAAGAGGTCCTCGTCCGCGTCGGCAGCGCAGCCGTGCAGGTCCTCCAAGTACGGCACCACCGTCATGCCGCGCCAGCGGTCCTTGCAGTCCGCGCTAGGCGGGATGGGCACTGGCTCCTCAGCTGGTGGGTGCTTCTTCCGGAACCAGCTGCAGAATCAGCAAGTCAGGCCGGCCAGGGACTCACCCAGCCCCCTACCTGGGCCCCGTCCTCTGGACCGGGGCGCCTGCGGACCCCAGGGCCCAACCATCTTCCTACTGCGGAACGGGCGCAGGCAGGGAGGGAGGCGCAGAGACGAGACAGCACAGGCCCTGCACCCCAGACCGTCCCGCTCCCACTGCCACGGCCTGCCAGGCTGTCCAGGCCCCAACATGGGAGTGTGGCCAGCGCTGAGCTGGCCCCTGCACCGGCCCCTCCTGTGCTGGGACGGGCACCCCTCACCTGTGCTGCCGGATCTGCTGTATGGAGAACCTCTTGGCCGGCTCGTACTCCAGCATCCCTGATGGGGAGACCGGCACGGGGAGGGGCGGGTCAGCACCAGGCAAACAGCCCCAGCCCGCCTGTGCCCAGAGGACCCCAGGGAGCAGGGACCGGTACATATGACCAGAACCCCGAGCTCAGAGTGCTCTGAGGGGCCCCCACCCAGGGCCTGGCCTCTACAAGAAAGGCTGGCCAGAGCGCTGGGGTGTGAGGGCAAAGACGCTGAGCCTGTGGGTGTGTGAACACAGGGCACATGGGCCCACGGCTCTGTCACCACTCGAGGGGCCGTCCAGGCCCCAAGGTGCATGCAGCCTCATGGTGGGACACAACAAAGCCTGGGACGACGCTGGAGGACAGACTATTCCCACCCAAGGATGCCACACTGTGCACACGCCCCAGGGAGATGAAGCTCGTGGGGCCTCTGCGGGCGCCTGGTGATTCCGGCCAGGACCCTGAGGCCCGAGACGGCAGCAGGAGAGAATCAGAGGCTGCCAGGGTGATGCTGCGGGTGCTCCTGCAAGGGTCCTCACCCAGCACCGGGGCAGGTCCCCCAGGACACTCGGAGGGGCGAGTCCCCCCAGGCTGGCTGGGGCGGCACTGGCCTGAGGCGCAAGCCCACATGCAGGGCTGCGAGGCACCCTGGAGCCCGCACTCCCGGCTCCGACCGCCTCCTGTGGGCAGGCAGAGCAGCTGCCAGCCATGCCTCACACATCACGCGGAGGAGAGGGCGCCGCAGCTCCTGGAGCGCTGAATACTGCGTGCGGGAAGGCGGCTTTGTTCCCAGGAAGCCAGCAGCAATTTTGGGATCTGGGCTCAAAGGGCAGAAGGTCTGAGGGGTGCAGGAGGGGAGGAAAGATCGGGGCCGTGGCCTCGCTGCTAGGGGCGGGGAGGGGCCCCCGGCTCTGAGTGCCAAGTTCTCAGGCCGGCAGTGCCAAAGCAGCTCGGGAGGCGGCCCACCCACCCTGGCCGAGGAAGAGCCTGCACGCAGGACTGGCTGCGCAGAGGCCTGAGGCAGACCCCACTGCTGCCCGGGGGAGTCGAGACCACCAGACCAGCCAGCTCGGCCTCAGGGAAACGTCGAGAGGAAGCGAGGACTTGCCCCACCGTATCTGGGGACAGAGACAGGGACGCCCTTGGCCGTCCCTCAGCCCCATGTGGGGCCAACTCAAGGCTCAACGACAGCAGGGGCTGTGATGACCCTCGTCTCAGACATGAGTAAAGACAGCTTCACTTAGAAGAACGCCAACCACCCAGGGCCTGGAGGGGCGAGGAGCCCAGCACGACCTCTGTCACCACCCTGCAAAGCGAGACCTGGGAACGGACAGCCCTCAGGGGCAGGGGGCGGGGGAGGCTCCAAGCCCCCCTGAGCACGGGGGTCCTGTCCAGTCGGGACAGGGAGAAGGCCGGTCTGAGGGAGCCGGCTGGGCCGCAGCTCCCGTGGAAACAGGCCGGGCTGCTTCCCACGCTCCAAGAATAACCAGGCTGCCTGCCCAGCGCCTGGCTACCTGTCTTGAGGGTCCCGGGGCAGCTACCAACGCAGGCCCGGGTGAGGAGGAGGTGGAGGTACTCGCTCAGAGGACTGGGCCACACGGGCCGCCGAGCACTGGAGATGAGCCCAACTGTAGCTTTATTTCACTTGAATTTCAACTCAAACGTGAGACCAGCTTGACTTGTTATCAGGAAACTGAGATGTGTCTGCAGCTACTTGGGACCAGGAACCCACTTCTTCAGCTGCCAGTTACACGAGCCCAGATGCTGAGCACTGCCCGGTGCAAACCTGGAGAGGCCCCACCTGGACAGGGCGCATCTGGACAGGCCCCACCTGGGATGGGCCCCACCTGGGCAGGCCCCAAGCCTGGACTAGCCACACCTAGAAAGACCATTGGCATGGACAGACAGTGCCACCTGCTGCACAGCCCAGGAAATGCAGCAGGAAGAGACCTGTGGGACCAGACCCATGGCAGCAGGAAACCTTGACCCAGCAGGTGGGCTGGGGTCCAGGCTGCTGTTTCCCTCCGGGGGAAGTGGGGTCAGACAAGGTGGAACAAAGGTCCAAAGTAAGCGTTGGAGCCCAAGGGGGCCAGCGAGCCCTTTCCCGACTCAGCCCCGTGGGGTTGGCCCTCCACAGCTGCTCCCCACCCCTGCAGAGCAGGGACACGCCAGAGGGACGGGGGCTGCACTGAGGAGACCCAGCTCTCGAGAGGCCAGTGATTGGCAGAAAAACCGCAGGACGCCCATCACTCACTGGCAGCCACCCCCCTCCACCCCCAGGGCATGGCAGTCGTGTCTGAGGGCCTCACCTCTCAGCAGGTCCGAGAGCGGAGGGCCGCAGTCGCCCGGGATGGTGTAGTCCCCCTTCCCGATGTTCTCAAACAACTTGTAGATGTTGTCCCCTTCGAACGGGTACAGGCCCGTCGTGATGTTGTAGCTTCGCCCGGGCGAGGAGAGAGAGTGGTCGGTGGGGGCTTCTCCCGCAGCCCCGGCCTAGAACCAGCCTTAGCCACCCTAACCCGTGAGGCTCGTGTCGGGGGGGCGGGCTCGTTCCGGAACAGGTGGGGCAGTGTCTACACCACTCCAGAATACTGAAAGCCCCTGGACGGTACGTGTTAGACGGCGGGTTATGGTACGTGAATTCTCTCTCAGTAAAATGAAATGAGACGACCCAGCCGGTGGCTGCCCTGGCACTGGGGCAGGACGGAGGGTTCTGGACTGATGGGGCCTGCGCTACCCAGCTCTGCAGCGTCAGCCTGACCTCAGGAGTAATGAGGGTCCCGGAGCACACTGAGCCCACTCAAAGCTGCTCATGCTCAAGTGCTCGGGGAAGTGACCGTGGACAGACGGACAGATAGAAGAACGTGGCAGATTTGGGGGGGAGGGTACATGGCAGCTGGCCAGCAACACTCAACTTGCCGTGTTTGGGAATTCTTACCATAAAGCGTTGGGACAGAAACACTCGCCTCAAAACAATGAATGAGGCCCATGTGCAAACCATTGAGAACGAAGGCAGGACAACTAGGGTGGGCTGTGCGTCCCCATGGGTCTTGACCCCAGGACCCAGAAGGCAGCCCCTCCACTCCTACCCACAGGGGTTCCTAACCCTGGTTCCAGGGCCTCTCACATGCTCCGGCCGCCCAGAGGCGCTGGGGGGCAGGGGCAGGTCTGGGGGACCTGCTGGGAGGGGCAGGGTGCTGGGCCATGTTGGGCAAAGGAGAGGCCTTCTCGGGCAGAGCAGGGGACTAGGCACTTACAGCGTGACCCCAGCTGACCAGATGTCCACCTTGAAGCCAGAGAAGGTGTCCAGGCCATTGGCGATCTCGGGCGGCTGGAATGCCGGGGAGCCCTGGCTCGTCCGGCAGGTGTCGTCCTCAGCAAACGGGTGCAGGGCCTGCAGCAGTGCCAGGCGGCCCTCAGGGCGAGGCCTTGGGGACAACCCCCCCAACCAGGGCCCAAGGGCCGGGCACCTACCTCGGCCACGCCCAGGTCGGAGATCTTGAGCGTGCCGCTGGTGGTGAGCAGCAGGTTGCCCGGCTTGATGTCCTTGTGCACAATGCCCTGGCTGTGCAGGTACTCCAGGCCATCCACAAGCTGGCAGAAGTACCTGCAGGCACGGCGTCTGTCGGGTCCCCCTCGGCACCAAGGCTGCCAGGGGTAACCCAGCAGAACTAGGCACAGGAGGCCACAGCCCAGGAGCCGTCAGAGCCGGGCAAATAGACATGACAAGACAGGCAGCCCATCAGGGGACCAGAGGGGCCACTGGTCAGGCAGAGCTGCTCCTAGGCCCATGAGGGCTGGGTCACTCCCACCTAGCCACCTGGGAGGGCAAAGGAGCGCCCTGGCCCCAAGCTGCCTCCCCAGCCAGGGCAGCCCTCCTTAGCACCCCTCATCAGCCCAAGGGATATGCTGCCCCCTCCGATCACTCTGGCCTGGACCCAGCCATGGAGCCTCCCTTCCCCTCATGCCACGGGCCAGCTGGTGCTGCAGGAAAGGGAAGGGGCTGTGACTTCCCAGGAGGGCCAGTGAGCCTGCAACAGCACAGGCTGCCTTCAGGGGCTTCCCACGGACCAGGAGGTCCCAAAGCTGAGGGAAGTGGGCACACTGGGGCAGGAAGGTGTGCAGAGAGTAGCTGCCGGGGCTGTCGGCCAGGGCTTCTGCAAACCAGGCCCCAGAGCTTGCAGTTTGAAAACACACTGGAGCTTTCCTTTTGCTGATAATCAGAAATAGCTGTCTGCCCATCAGGGGGCTGGGTCCTGGAAGCCTGGGGCTTGTGGGGGCGGCAGGAGGGAGGGGCAGGCCGGCCAGTGGTGCGCTCACCCGTGGGCCTGGCACGTGGGGAAGCGCCGCTCGGGCACGCTGTCCAGCATCTCCTGCATGCCGCACACGCAGTACTCCATCACCATATACGTGGCACGCTAAGGAAGCCAGCGCGGGTGGGACGGTGGGGAGGAGGCCCAGAAAGGGGGGCGGCCCCAAGACCCACGTGGAGAGGAGCCTTGTGCTGGGACCCCTTGACTCTGCCCAGCAGGTCACGGACAGGTACCTCTGCAGAAGGACACTGGCTCCTTGACGGGACCCGGGGCCCCCACCCGCTTCCTGGAGCCGGAGCCAGCCAGGGCCGCGCCCCCAGACAGCGCCTGTCCCCAGCAGTGAAGGGCTCGGCCAAGGACACTCCCAACGTGACATTCTGCAGAATGACACGCTTCCCACCCACTAGGTGCCACCACGACAGGAAAGGCCTCAACACCAAAGGCAGGGAGCACGCCCACCATGCAGCCCCCCAAACACAGGGCCACCCAGCCCAAGGCCGGGGCAGTCTTTCTTCCAGCCCCAGACCCCCACTCCAGGGCACCGGGCGCCAGGAGGTCCAGCACACACACAAGAGCAGGTCGGGGGACATGAGGGCCCGTGGGTTAACTCTGGACTAACTGGAAAAACACATGTGGGTGGTTCATGGCCATACCCGCGGGCAGTGGCTGGGACAAGCCAACTGTGGCGGACCACCCACGCCAGGAAGGGCCCACCGGGCTGCCCCACTGACGGCCCACAAGCGGCGCTCGCCCCGGTTGCTGTCTGCCGCCAGGAGCGCCCGCTGGGTCAGGTCAGGGCAGTGGCCCCGCCCCGAGCGCAGGGCGGGCACTCGGCCACCCCAGCACGCCCGGCCCCGAGAGGATATATCTTCTGCTTCTCTTCGTTGTACAGCACGTCCACCAGCTGGATGACGTTCCTATGCCGTAACCTCCTCAGCAGCTGGATCTCCCTGCAGAGAGGACAGAGTGTCAGCTGACCCCGCCGGGGCACGGCCGCGCGCTCCACCTGGTGACAAAACCCGCAGGCTCGGCGGCGGGTGGGCACCAGGAGGGCTGGGAGGCTGCGCTGCTGGCCTTTCTGCATGTGCCGGTCCACAAGTGACAGCACCAGGTGCTCCCCAAGCTGAGGGGCTCGGATGAGGACACGGTGACCCGACGCTCTGTCCTCATCTTCACTGAGCGTGAAAGGTGTTGTTTCATGAGAGACACGGCGACAGCAGCACCGGGACAGCAGTGGGAGCGTCCACCGTGTGTGGGAGGCGGGGCTGGTCACACAGCAAGGCCAGGCCGCGCATCCCCCCAGCCTCCCATGTCCCTCCCTGGCAGTGCGCCACGGCCGGAGCGTCTCCAAGGGCTCCCTTCCTGTCCCCAGCACCCCGGGCCCTGCGGGATGGACAGCTGCTCCGGGAACAGCCCAGGGAGAAAGCGGCCCTACTGGCCCCACCAGATGGCCACCGGGACACCCGTCCACCTGGCCCTGACGCAGCCCGCGGCCTAGGAAAAGGGTCAGCCCAGTGCTGCCACTCTGCAGACGGCCTTCCAATGCTCTCTCTCTCCAAACAGCCCACGCAGGAGAGGGGCCCTCCAGTCAGCAGCTCCTCAGGAGACCGAACACAGTTACCAGCTGACCCAGCAATTCTGCTCCACGTACGCACGGGGAGAACTGGAAACACGCCCACAGACACCTGTACGCGCACTCTCACGGAAGCCCCAAGGGGAAACAGCCCAAGTGTCCATCAATAGTGGAAGTAGAAACATGACGTGTCCACCCACACGCTGCACTATTACGCAGCCGTGAAAGGGGCGAGGCCCTGACACGGGTGCACGTGGACGGACAACTTTGAACACACGACGCTCAGGGAGAGAAGCAGACACAGAAGGACACACGGTGTGCGACCCCATTGATGTGAAACGTCCCGAACAGGCCGATCCAGAGAGCGGGCTCACGGGTGCCAGACGCTGGGGAGGGGGTGGGGCTGCTTTCGGGGTGATGGGACGTTCTGGAACTGCACAGCAATGCTGGTTGCACAACATGAATGTACGTCAGGCTGAAGTGTACGGCACGTGAACAACATCTCAAAAGAGACCTTTCGAAAGTCCTCACCAGAAGCCCAGCACGAAACACAGGAACAGCTGGGCAGAGGAGGGGACCCTCAGCCCATGGCCCCTCAGACTCGGGTCCCATTCCTCTCACTGTCCGAGCTATGTGTGAAGGCCGCCTCTTCCAGAAAGCCCTTCCTGCCCCCTCCCCAGTGTGTGAATCCTGTGCCCCCCACAGCGCCCACCCTCCCAGGGGCCGCCTCCACAGGCCATGACGTCCAGGACCAGGTAGGGCTGCTGCCACACAGCATCCCGGCCCGGCGCCGACACAGCCTCTGAGAGGAGCGGCCCCCAGCACTGCATTCCTGTGTAGCCCCCACACCCAAGACCCAGAGCAGAGAAGGCCCCCACTTGGGGACGAGGCCCAGCCCTCAGCTGCTTCCCCACGAGCCCGCTGACGCCCCGCACCGCCCCCCAGAGGGCCCCTCAGCACAGCAGGGATCTGCCAATGACTTTCCCACCATTTCGTGGTTCTCCTTGACCCCTGGCCACTGAGGTCCCAGGATGCTGCCCACATGCAAATCCACTCGCTGAGTGGGAGGCAGAGAGGAGGGGCTCAGAGACGCTGGGGGTACCCTACTTTATGCTATCTGACTATCGGGGGTTTATTCTGGTGTCCACTGCGAGCAGGGATCCGACTCAATTTTTCCTCTAATCATTTAATGCAGAGTCTCTCCCCCTCGGCACTGCTGACACTGGAACCAGGCCTCTCTCTGTGGGGGGCGGTCCTGGGCGCTGTGGGGGGTTGAGCAGCATCCCTGACTCCCACCCCTACTCGATGCCAGGACCATCCCCAGTGTGACAACCACAGATGTCCCCAGGCGTCGCCTGGTGTCCCCAGGGGGCAGGCCCGCTCAGGTGAGACTGTGTTGTAAAGGATCGGAATGTCCACCCTCTTTGCCTCTGAGCCCCTCCCGACCCCTGGCAGGTCCCCCCTGGACCTCGCCAGCTCCACCCCAGTGCTGGTCCCCAGGTCCCAGCACTCGCTCACACATGTGAAAGACCTTTCCGGGAGTGGAGCCGGCTCCTCACAGGTGTCCCAGTGCAGGTGTCCCAGGGGCAGATGCCTCAGGTGCAGGAGTGGAGCCGGCTCCTCACAGGTGTTCGAGTGCAGGTGCAGAGCCGGCTCCTCACAGGTGTGCCAATGCAGGTGTCCCAGGTGGAGGAGTGGAGCCAGGTCCTCTCAGGTGTCCCAGTGCAGGTGTCCCAGGTGGAGGAGTGGAGCCGGCTCCTCTCAGGTGTCCCAGGTGCAAATGCCTCAGGTGCAGGAGCAGAGCCAGCTCCTCTAAGGTGTCTCCGGTGCGGGTGTTCCAGGTACAGACGCCCCAGAAGCAGGTGCAAAGCAACTCCTCACCGGTGTCCCAGGGCCAGGTGTCCCAGTGCAGGTGTCCCAGGTGCAGATGCCTCAGGTGCAGGAGCAGAGCCAGCTCCTCTAAGGTGTCCCAGTGCAGGTGTCCCAGGTACAGATGCCCCAGAAGCAGGTGCAAAGCAACTCCTCACAGGTGTCCCAGGGCCAGGTGTCCCAGGGACGGGTGCAGAACTTCCCTCAGAGACCACTGTCTGGCACCTTCCCTCCACCCAGGCAGGTAGGTAAGCACCCGCCAAGTGCCTGGCCAGCGTGGGGCCAGTGGCTAGGGCCGGGAGGCAGCTGCGCGGGCGCCTGCCACAGGGTCTGCAGCCAGGGCGGTTTTCGTGAAGGCACAGGAGTGAGACAAGCCCAGAGAAGGGCATCCAGGCAGGATGCGAGCTCAATCAGCTAGCCCGGCATGCCCAGGGGACGGAGGGATCGGCCACAGAGCCCCACCCCCAAGCTCTGGCTTCCTGGGACCGCACCCGGGAGTAGGACTAGTCGGCACAGAGACCGGCATGGCAACCAGACTCTCCCACACGTCAGGTTGACCAACGGCAGCTCCATGAACCGAGCGCTCCCCAACCGGCCGGCACACCTTCCCAGCCCTGGAAACCCCCCGGGCACTGTCTCTCTTCATCCCACGAGACCACTCCAGGGACTTTCAATGCAACAAGGCACCCGTGTGCAGAGACAGGGAGCCCCTTCACACGTCCAGCCAACTCGAGGCCACCTCAGCAGGGGGCCTCTGACCGGCTAAGCCTGGAGACATGTCTCTGAACTCCGACACGGACCACCAACAAAACCACGTGGCTGCTCTGTGAGTCGGGACCCCTGTCGCAGGCGGAGGAGTCTGGGGGCTCTCACCTCAGGTCTTCACTGGCAAGAGGACGGCCCCACGGCCATGCACTCCTATGTCCCCAGATAACTGGGCTGAGCCTCGTCTGCCCATGGCCGTCGGCCAAGCCCGCCAACAGACGTGCTGTCCCAGCCAGAGCAGCCAGCACCCTCACGCCACCTGGCAGCAGTCGACAGCGCCCTTTCCCAGCGAGCAGACAGCTCCACGCTCCAGTGTGACATCAACAAAGGATGCATTAAAAAGAGGTCCCCGCTGTGACTGCCACTAGGGAGGCGCAACCACGGGGCGAGCCTGACCGTTCTTTCCTGTGTTCAACCACCCGGGACCGAAGCACCCCGGAACCACGGAAGCCACGCTACTCACCCAGGAAAGAACGGCCACGATGTCAAGCACTATGAGACGGGCAGGGGACCGTGCAGAGGGTCAGCTGTGCAGACGGCGGTGGAGACAGGCAACTGGAGTCACGCTCCACACGCCCTGCACCCGGGATGACATGCCGACACGCTGCCCCGAGCCAGCCGGGGAGTTTCTGTCACCTTCTCTGCACTTTCTGTGTCTCCTGCAAGTTATGTCTGCGGCCAGGAAACGAACAGGAAACCAGTGCTTCGGGCAAAGGAAGGAGCTGGGGCCCCAGATGCAGGAAGCCGGCGTGGAGGCTGCGCCTTCCGGGGCGAGCGCTGCCCAAGCAGAGGGGACGCTCAGCCGACTAGTTGATTAACCGGAAGAGAAACGGAACAGCCAGAGCCAGAAAGCCAGTGGAGCACCACGGTCACACGGGGACAGACTGGGGGAGACGGGGACCCCTGCCCCGGACGCAGGCTCCTGAGGGGCAGCCAGGGGCCGACGGCGGCTCTGGGAGAGGGACAGCGAGCAAGATCCCCTTCCGCTCAGCCCCTCTGCTGACAAAGCTCAACGTGGCCAGGGCCCCAGAGGCCCAGATAGGAGACTAAGACGAAGGGAAAGTCACTAAGGGCACAGTTCAACACCAACACTTGCACGCCCGCGTTCCCAGCAGCACAGTTCCGAACAGGCGTTAGGTGGACACGGCCCGAGTATCCACCCATGGGTGAATGGACAAACACACGTGTCCACCCACACACTGGAACACGACGCAGCCGTGAAGAAGAGTGAGGCCCTGACATGGCTACACAGGGACGGACCCGAACACACGACGCTCAGGGAGAGAAGCAGACACAGAAGGACACACGGCGTGTGATCCCATTGACGTGAAACGTCCAGAACAGGCAGATCCACAGACAGAGAGCGGGCTCGTGGGGGCCAGGGGCTGGGGAGGGGGGGGGGGTGATGCTGACGGGACAGGATTGCTTTTGGGGTGATGGGATGTTCTGGAGATAGGCATGGGGAAGTTCTCACGATGTGTGACACTATTAAATCTCACTGAATTACACATTAATACCGGGATTTTATGCTACGTAAATTACATTTCAATAAAGCTGCTGAAAGAATCCACTCCAGCTGAGCCGCGTGCTGCACTCGGGACGAAGGCCCTTCGGTCGTGATTTTGACACACAAACGGGCGAGGAGCCTGCGCGTCCCTGCGCTCCCACTGCCTCTCACACTCAGCCCTCTGCCAGGGCCGCCACCAGGACGCACGGTGCGGGCAAGCCGCGGGGACAAACCTCACCCTCCTGCCACCACCCTTGGCGGCCGGCCAGCCTGGGCTCATGGCAGAATCCTTCCAGCACCAAGGGGGGCAGGTGCCCCGCAGAGGCCGGGACCTTGTGGAGGCCGCTTGGGACGGGAACAAGAGCCGACAAAGTCCAGGATACTGTGAAAATCCCAACCATCCACCATCCAGGTCCAAGAAGCCGCCAATCACCGCAGGGCCGCCCGGCCTTGCCAAGCCCAGCCTGGGGACCAGAGCCCGTCAGAACCGCCGCCGCTGCCCAGGGCCCGGCAGCACAGAGGGGCTGACGGCCAGCGCTCCCGGGGGCCGTGGGACGCCCAGGCGAAGGGAGTGGCCCGTGTGGCCCAGCATGTCCCCTATGTCGCCTCCCGAACATGGACGGCGGGCACATGCCAGAAAGGACTCTCAACCCAGGACAAGACCTGTGATGAGGCATGGGCCGGACAGGCGTGGGGACCGCGGGCTCAACACAGCTTATCAAATGCCCCGCTCGCTCCCTCTGACCCAGAAACTCCACTTCTGCCGACACACCCTTCAAACGCCTCGCCCTGGTCACACGACGTGGCACCGATGGGCACAGGGCGGGCCACGCCCGGCAGCAACATGTCGACACCCCGGCCTGGGGCAGGGGCACCGCAGACCACCCCACAGTTTGCTGTGGCTGTGAACAGAGACCGACTTTTATGTTACTAAACAATTAATGAAAAAAGTCCCAAAAGGACAGTGTCTTGTGAACTGTGAGAAGTGTAGGAAACTCGGGCTGTCCCGGGTACGGAGCCCGAGGACACGGCCTTCCGCTCACCGGCCCAACGCCTGCTGTGCGCGGCCCGCGGCACTGAACCCATGTCCCGCCGCCTTCCGGGGCCCAGCAGGCAGCGGGTGGCGGTAAAAAGGGGAATGAGCGCCTCGCTGCCCACAGCTGCACAAACCCCGCGGGCAGGACACGCGGCAGCAGGTCACCCCGGCCCCAGAGGACGGCGCCAGGGGGCCCCCACCACCCGCTCTTGTGGCCTGGGCGGGCTGGGTCCGTGCGACCCTACTGCCTGTCGGAAAAACAGGTCGATACAACTTATTTCCTAAGAATGGTCCTTAGGGGAGTTTCGTTTTTCATTAGAAACGGCTTGGATGGGTTAACAACACACATTAAAAAAGCCTTGAAGGAAATGTGCCAAGACACGTGGGTACCGAGACTGTGGGTGACTTTCCTGACTTCTTGATGCTCTTTGGAACTTCCTTGCTTTACGACGAGAACACAGGAGTTTCTCAGGGCAGGGGGCGAGCGCAGACCTGTGGCAGCCTCCCGGCAGGAGAGCACCACAGGCAAACACCGCCCCAGGAGAAGCCTCCCCTTGGCACGGGAGGACTCCTGAGGCTGGCGGGGAAGGTTCTGGACACTTTACCCATGGAGAGGCGAGTGGACTCGAGTTTATTAAGCCTTTCGCAGACAAAGGAGCCTTTTTCCCTGCGGGTGGCTGCAGCCAGGCCGGCCCAGGAGCAGGAATCTCGGGCCTGGGAGGGGACACCCCTTCCCCAGCCCAGAGCCGCCAGGGCGGAGCACTTCGATGTGGTGCCCGGGGCAGCGCCAGAGCCAGGAGGTGCGGGGTGGGGGTGGGGGGGTTCTGTCCCATGGCCGCAGCCCCAGCAGGTCCTCGGGCCAGACGCCGAGGGCAGGTGGGCAGCCGGCCGGGCAGCCCTGCACTCCCAGGGAGGCTCCGAAAGGCATAGCCCCCACACATCCAGGGGAGCTGATGAAATCCGGCACGGGGCCTGCCAACCACGCTACCTCCCTGGCCTCAGTTTCCCCTTCAGTTCTCGACAGACACTGCACGCCGTGAGGCCCCACAAGCTCTGGGAACCTCAGCTGACCATTGAGGAAACCAGGGGCTGGGACCCAGCGCTCTGTGACCCTGCAGTCAGGTCCGGTCACATGTCCCCATGGAGCAGGAGGGGACTCTTCGGGGTGGTGAAGTGTCCTCTAACCTGACCTTGGGCGTGTGCATTTGTCCAAGCCAAACTGCATCTCAGGCATGCATGCACACCAGGCCTTGGCTAAGGTGGGTGCTGGGCGCCTCGCCCCGCCCCTCCACGGCACGGGGTCTGTGGGCAACCGGGGACCCGCTGAACGCTGCTGCACCAGTCGCTGCCCTGGACGGGTTTACACCTGAAGCCTCCAGGTGGCCAGTAGGCTGGGCTTCGGTGCCTCCAGCCGCATGACCAATCAGTGCTGGAACCCGGGCCCGTGGACGGAAGTCCGGGAACCCCTCCTCCCTTGGGCGCTGCTCCCAAGAGGCTGGGGCCTGGGGTGCCACCGCAGCACAACGCCTCGATGGACCTGGGCCGACTCCATGCAGGAAGGCTTGGTCAGACAGGCAGACACCAGCACCCTGCGCCTGGGACAGACGGGAACAAGAAGCCCAGGAGGAGCCAGGAAAACAAGGACAGGACTGGCGAGCGGGAGGGGGGTCTGCCTCGGGGGTCAGCACCCAGGACGCAGGTGCTCACTGTCCCCCACCCTCAGCAGTGGCAAACAGGCAGCCCGAGGGCCACCTCACCCCACGTGCTCGGCTTAATGACAAGCCAGCAGCCGAGTGGAGATCTGACTCTGGTGAGGCGTCCCTGGGCCTGAGTCCACCCCCAGGTGTTGGTGGCTGCCACCCAACCTCCACCTCACAGGAAAGAGACCAGCACAGAACTAACCGAGGGGCGTGGGGCGCCCTGCCATGCCTCCTCCCACTGTCCACAGGCTGAGGGCACAGAGACTGACGAGTCCACACTGGAACACCGCCCACCCTGCCAGTCAGGCCCACCGTGAGACAAGCCCGCTCTGCCAAGCTTCAGTGCTCGCTCCATCCCCAACGTCAGCACCCCGGGCTGTCCCAGGGCGAGAGAACCGGCCCAGCTCCAGCGGCCAAGATGGGCGGAAGGCCGGGCGGAAAGGAGGCAGGTGAAAGCGGATCCCGGGCAGCACTTCCCAGGATGGGCCTGGCGAGCCTGCGGACCGTCCAAGGTCATAAGTCAGTCCTGCCGCCAGCCAGACCCGTTAGATAAACCCCTTCCTGGAAACAGGAGGCTGGGAGAGGAGCTCGGCCGCAGGGCGGCGTCCCCTGGGGTGGCAGCGATAAGGGGCCCCCTCCTGAAACTGGCAAGAGGAACAGAGGCGGGGCTCGCCCCACCCCTGGCCCCGTCCTTGGGGCGACTCCTGCACGCGGCCCCTGACCCCGCCCCTGACCCCGCCGGGATGCCTGGGGCAGACGGGCGCCCGAAAAAGTTTGTTTAAAAAGTTTGCCAGGGTCCTGAGGTCACGGACGCGTGTAGTGTCACCTCTCAGGCCGGCAAGAAAGAGCTAAGTTGCCCCCTGCTGACCGATAAGCCGGTGCAAACAATCACTTTTGGCAACCGCAGGGCTTCCCTCCGCCGCCGCCGGGATAAACAAGCGCGTCCGCCTGGCCCCAGTGCCGGCCGCCCGCTGTGCCCAAAGCCTGCCGGCGGCCCTGGCCGGCTGTGAACACTGCTCTCAGGGCCAAACACCGGCTGGTTCCACCGGCACCGAGGTCCTCCGGACAGCCAGGATGGCCAGGGGGAAGAGGGGCGCGCCCCGCTTCCGAGGCAGCCTTTGACCTGGGTGCCCAAGACCCCAAACAGACGGACAGACGGACGCCCAAGGGGCCAACAAGCTGGCCCGACTTTGTGAAAACACTTCAGCAGGTTTCCAAAGACACCTTCCCTGGCAGGGAGGACTCAGGAGCTGGCTGGTGAGCTCAGATCCTAAAGGAAGCGGAGAATGGAGGAAAGGGAGGGAAAGAAGAGGAAAGAAAGGAGGGAAGAGGTAGGAAAGAAGGAAGGAAGACAGAGGAGGGAGGGCGAGCAGAGGCCCCGGCCGCCCGGCCCAGGAAGCCCGCACTCACTTCTTGACGTTGGCCTCCCCGTTGGGGATCCTCCGCAACTTCTTCTTCTTGAGGATCTTGACGGCCCGCCTGCACAGCGTCTCTGAGTCCAGCACCTCCTTCACCTTGCCGTAGGAGCCCTCGCCCAGCAGGTCCCCCATCAGGTACTTGCCGATGAGCTTGGCCCGCTTGCGCCGGGGCTGGTAGATGACCTCGGTGGAGTCGATGCGGTGGATGAACGTGTCCATGCCCACGGACATCAGCTCGCCCTCCGTGAACATGCCCAGCTGCTGCGGGTCCGCCACATCCATCCTGGACCCCGGGCTTTCCTCCTCTTCCTCAAGTCCCGGGGTGTCGGGGAGGGGGGGTGCGCTTCTTTCTCTTGTTCCCCCTTCCTCCCCAAAATTCCCTTCTCCAGAAAAGACAAAAAAAGTCAACAAAAACGCAAAAGAAAAAAGAAAAAGCCTTCTTCGAAAAAGAAACGATTGTCCTAGACGAGAGTTCCCGAGGCGCGCCTGGTGCGGGGCCCGGGCCCCGACGGTGCGGCTGCCGCCCGGCCTCGCAGCTCCGGTCGCTCGGGCGCGTCCACGAGGGCCCTGGGG
>NC_060280.1:96828746-96854878 GCF_021613505.1 Equus quagga
TCTCTGTGGATGTGGCTCCTCTGGGGACCTCCTGTGAGTGGAGCACACAGTGTGTGTCCTTCTGTGTCTGGCTCACGTCCCTGAGCATCAGGTCCTCCAGGTCCCTCCACGTGGGAGCAGGTGTCAGGATCTCCTTCCTTTTCATGGCTGCGTAATATTCCTGGGTGAGGCTGGACCACACTGTGTGTGTCCATCATCCGTCATGGACTCTGGGGGTGCTTCCACTTTTTGGCTGCTGTGAATGACGCTGCCGTGGGCACACCTGTGTGCAGACATCTGTTGAAGTCCCCACTTTCATCTCTTCAGGGAGCCGCCCGGGAGTGGAGCCGTGGGGTCTGATGGCGATGCTGTTTAACTTTTTGAGGAACCGCTCGATTTTCCCGCGGCAGCTGCGCGCAGGGTATACTTTTCACTCTGGGGTTTTGAAACGCAGGAATGAATTACCTCTTCGAAAACTTAGATTATCGCAGAGAAACGCATCAGGAAATTCTCGACCGTGGGAAACTTCACAGGAAAAACAACTGGGTTGTGTGCAAAAAAAAAAAAAAAAAAAAAATCACCAAACCACAGAGGAAAAAAATGAGAGAGAGAGAGAGACACAGAGGGTGAAGCTATAGGTTCATCAGCTGTGTTTAATTTGTCCCCCCCACCAGTGGACTTGTGGATCACCAGGACGGACTGGGTCACCAGGGCCAGCATCTGCTGGGACCCTGTGGGCACCAGAGACTGATGAGTGAATGAAGGAATGAGTGAAAAGGCTGCCCAGTGGAATCCAGGCCACGCTGGGGCTCACTCAGGACCCCTGGGTTGCCAGCCTCAGCTCTGGGCTCCTGTAACTACCTTGGGTCACATGGGCCCGTCCGTGAATGGGCCACTCACTCCTCCCAGGGTCCCTGGGAGCCTGGGAAATGCTCCGGAAGGTGCAAGGCAGACGGCCAGCCCCGTGCGAGCCCAGACGGCTCCTGCAGAGGTGCTGGCCAAGAGGGGTGCCCGGGGAGC
This sequence comes from Equus quagga, assembly GCF_021613505.1. Lineage (NCBI taxonomy): Eukaryota > Metazoa > Chordata > Mammalia > Perissodactyla > Equidae > Equus > Equus quagga. Next base: position 96,829,746 of record NC_060280.1, read on the forward strand.
TGTCTCCACCCTCCTCTCCCCAAGACCCCAGGCTCCCACTGACCCCTCTTGACTTGAATGGGGGGTGGGGTTTAGGAGCAGCGCTTACCGGAAGCAGGCGCCTGGCATGGGGAAGCCCGACCAGCAAGCCTCTCTCCCCTGGGACCTTGGGAGCCAGAGACATGTGGCAGCCAGCTGGACGCACAGCCAGGCCAGTGCAGAAGTGAAATTCCAGGATACCATTGGGCGTGAGCCAGCCCTCATTCTGCGTTTGGGGAAACTGAGGCTTGGGAGAATTGGAGGCCGGCAGGGATGAGGGACTCACCGTCTCCGTGTGGCCAGGCCGCCGTGCCCTGACTGCATGTGGTGGTCTGGAGCGTGTGGCCCTGGGCCAGTGGCCATTTTGCTCCAGTCCCATTGTCCTCTCGTCTTCTCACCCCAGGGCCTTGGCACTTGCCGTGCCCGCTGCCTGGAACACTTCACTTCGAGTCCACCTAACTCCCTCCTTCTCTCATGACGGTTGCAGCTCAGTTTCCCTGCCCCCGTCCTCAGAAGCGCGTCCCTGGACCCCGGGGTCTGAGCCCCTGCCAGCACCGCCCCCCTTTTCAACTCCACCTGCGGGATCCTGTCAACCTACCTGCAGGTGCTTGTACAGAGTTGTGCTGTGGCTCACACATCAGCACGTGCAGGTGTGGCTGCCCTCCCGCAGCTCCGCCTGGAGAAGCTGGAGGAGACTCCTCGCCCCAGGCCACCCGCAGGGTGACAGCGATAATAATCGCGACTGACAAATGTTGACCTGAAGGTCAGCGCCCACCCGCCGGCCCCGAGGCTGAGGTCCCTCTCACCATCCCCCACCCGACAGAGGAGACTCCCGGGCTCAGAGAGGTCCCCGCGTCCTTGCCCAGGGACGTATGGCCGTGTGCAGTGGGGGTCAGCCAACCCATTCTATCAAGGGCCAGAGAGCGAATATTTTCAGCTTTGCAGGCCGGACAGACGGCCACAGCTCTGCCCTTTGTGTCACAAAAGTAGCCAGAGACAGTACTTAAAAGAACGCATATGGGGGCCCTGTGGCCGAGCGATTGGGTTCATGCGCTCCACTTTGGCGGCCCAGGGTTTTGCCGGTTCAGATCCCGGGTGTGGACATGGCACCGCTTGGCATGCCATGCTGTGGCAGGCGTCCCACATATAAAGTAGAGGAAGATGGGCATGGATGTGAGCTCAGCGCCAGTCTTCCTCAGCAAAAAGAGGAGGATTGGCAGCAGTTAGCTCAGGGCTGATCTCCCTGAAAAAACAGAGAAACACCACTATGTACTGGGGGACTTTGGGGAAAGAGGAAAAAAAGAAGATCGTCAACAGATATTAGCTCAGGTGCCAATCTTTAAAAAAAAAATGAACGCACGCAGCTGTGCCAATAAAACTTTATTAACAAACAGCGAAACGTGAATTTCATATCATTTTCCACGTGCCACGAAATGAGTCTTCTTCTGCTCTTTTTCAAGCACTTAAAAACGTGAAGGCCATTCTCAGCTCGATGGGGTCTGTGTGCAGACAGACAGCGGGCCTGACCTGCCTGGCGGGCCGGAGTTTGCAGACCCCTTGAAGTCGCTTCACTCCGTTGCACTCCAGCGTCGGGCTGCACATGGGTCCTGCTTCCTCTCCGGAGGCTGGGTGGGGGCCAGACCCTGACGTGGCCCCCCGATCGCACGTCCTGGTGGTCAGCGTGGGTCGTCCACTGCCCTCGAGGGTGGGCAGGGCCAACAGACTGTGGCCAAAGTGACCGGATGTCACTCTGTGACCAGGTGGCATCATGGACCGCCCATCTTAGCTGACCTGACCTGCGTCCCCTCCTCGGGGGCCTGGGGAAGCAAACGGCCGAGCTGGCGCAGCCCGCCCCCCACCCCGAGCGGCCGAGGGCAGCCTTGAGCCCGCAGCCAGCAAGAAATGGGGCCCTCGGCCCTCCGACCACAAGGACATAAATCCTGCAGCAACCGGAGGGAGCTGAGAGCAGAGCCCTCCCCGTTCCGGCCTCCCCGGGAGCCCCCAGCCCTGGCCGCACAACCCACAGTGGGATCAATCTCTGCTGTTTCTAGTTCAGTCCAGATGCTCCTCACCCCATTGGCTGACATCAGAAGATCTTACCCCATTGGCTGACTCCATGTAACCATGGGATCCCAGCTCGGCCAATCAGGGCTTTCCATTCCCTGGCCTCAACGATTGGTTCAACAAGGACACGTGACCATGGTTGGGCCAATCGGAACCTTCCCTGGGACTTTTGCTGCCTTTCCTGAGGAAAAGCTGCTGGCCTTCTGCTAGAGCTGTTAAGGCGATGAGGGGGGGTGATTTTTTGGATTTGTTCTGGGGCTGCTGGTGCCATCTTTGTCCCCACAAGCAGGGAGGAAAAAAGCCAAGGGAGGATGGCAGAGCCTAAAGGTAGAGAGATGGATGACTCTGTAAAACTGAGGATCCTGGATCCAGCCGAACCTGAAACCGACTGGACCAGTGGGTCTCAACCCGGGGCAATCTCCCCCACCCAGGGGACACTAGACCATGTCTGGGGACATCTGTGGTTGTCACACTGGGGGTGCTTCTGGCATCGAGTGGGTGGGGGCCAGGGATGCTACTCCACCCCCCACAGCGCCCAGGACAGCTGCTCAACATGACGAACCATCTGGTCCCAAATGCCAGCAGTGCCGAGGGGGAGAACCCTGAGTTAGATCTATCCTTGGACCTTTCAGTTCCATGAGCAAAAAAATTCCCAGTATGAAAAAAAAAGCCAGTTTCAGTTTCCGTTTCTGTCATTTGAAACCAAAAGATTCTCACCCATCTGGGAGATAAGACTCAGGCAGGGGGGTTTTGGAGATGGAAGCTGCAGATGGCCGGCCTGGCTGGGCTGCGCCCCCGCGAGCGAGCGCCCGGCCCAGGGACATTAATGGGGTAATGGGGAGGGGGGACGTGGTCAGCCCCGTACTCCGACTACTTTTTCTAATAGGCTTAGTTTTCGATTTACTGAAAAGTTGCAAAGACACCGTGCAGACATCCTGCATAGCTAGCACTTTCCCGCATTGTCAACACCTCCCGTTCGTGGGGGATGTTTCTTATTGATGATTACTATTAACCCAAGCCTGCTTTTCGGCAGATTTCTTTTAGTTTTTCCCTGACATCCCCTTACTGCCCCAGTGCCCTATCTGGGCTCCCACATGACATGCAGTTCCCACGTCTCCTGGGGCCCCTCTGGGCTCTGACAGTTTCTCAGGCTCTCCTTGGTTTTGCTGAGCTGGACGGTGGGTTGTTTTTGTTTGTTTGTTTGTTTTTTGAGGAAGATTAGCCCTGAGCTAACATCTGCTGCCAATCCTCCTCTTCTTGCTGAGGAAGACTGGCCGTGAGCTAACATCCGTGCCCATCTTCCTCTTCAAAACATTTTCATCTCTCCCTAAAAACATCAGGTCCCTGTCAGCATCACGCCCACCCCCTCCCCAGCCCCTGGCCCCCACGAGCCCGCTCTCTGTCTGTGGATCGGCCTGTTCTGGGCGTTTCCCGTCCATGGGGTCACGCGCCGTGTGTCCTTCCGTCTCTGCTTCTCTCCCTGAGCGTCGTGTGTGCAGGTCCGTCCACGTGCAGCCATGTCAGGGCCTTGCTCCTCTTCATGGCTGCGTCGTGCTCCAGCGTGTGGGTGGACACGCGTGTGTGTCCATCATCTGCCAAAGTACGTCTGCATTGTCTGCACTTCTTGGCTATCGTGAATTGTACTGCTACAAATTTATTTGTTTTTTTAAACATTTTTCTCATGAAGTCCTCAACATATCTCAGGTCCTGCTCCAAAAGCTTAACACGTACCGGTTCTCAACAAATTCTCACAAAGACCCTCCGAGGGAGGTACTGTGATTATTGGCATTTTATAGATGGGGAAACGGAGGCACAGAGAGGTTAACTAACTCGCCTGGAGTCACACAGCTGCCGGGCGGAAGAGCTGGAATGGAACCCAGAAAGTCTGAACCCTCGTGCTCTGCAGCTAAGGCTCTGTCCTGTCGGTCATCCTTACAGTCCTGGGGGACATGAGGTGACCAGCGGGGGAGGAGAAACACCCCAGACCCACTCCAAAACCCACCCTCCAAGTTCCCACCCGTTGGAACCCAGCTTCCCTCCCATGCCCTGCAGGTTGTGATGGGGACGCCCGATCCGGGGCTGCAGCGTCTGGCTCATTCCTAAGCCCCGGGGCATGCAGGGTGCCGGGACCCCAGAAAGGTCTCCCAAGGCCCGCCGACGCCCCTCGGGAGCCCCGCGCCTCCCGTGCCGCTGGGACCTGGACGTGAGTCAGCCCGGCCCCCGCAGGCCTGGAATTTCCCTGTGGGGCTGGGCAGATCCAAGGTGAAGGTTCAGGAAGTCCCATCGCAGGTGACATCAGCACTGGAGGCTGGCGCCGTCTACACCCGGGGGGGGGGGGGGGGGGGGGGGGCGGGACAGCCCGGAGCTGGGGGAGGGAAGGGCTCGTCCATCTGCTCGGACCCTGGCCTGGCACCCGTGTTCGGGGGACCTGCCCGGGAAGGGCCCTGAACGGCGAGGATGTTCCACTGTTCGTGGTCCCTTGTGTCCCCAGCACCCGGCCCCAGGAGGCACCCAGCAAATGCCTCTTGGGTGAGTACGTGGCCCCAACCGGCGGGCGGCCTTGTGTCCCTCCCCTTCGCCCACCTTACGGCCCAGCCGTCTCCCTCCGCGGGCCCTCTCCCCTCCAACGCCCGCCCCCGCCCCGCTGCATCTCTGCAGGTGTTTGAAGTCCTCCATGGCTCCCCATCGCCCTGGGGACCAAGCCGAGCTGACGGGGAGTGGGGGTGAGAACTGGGGGAGGGTCCTCACCCCCACCCAGCTGTCCTCCAGCCACGCCTGGCTCTCCATGGGCCCTTGACAGGCAGAAATGCAAAGTTTGACTCCTTCTGGCTTGGGAGCAGCAGCTCGGCCTCCTCTGGCCTCGGTCTCGCCAGAAGATGAGTCTTCAGAGATGTGGCCCCTCAGTCCCATCTGGTCCAGCACATGTGGGCAGATCGAGCCCCACCCTGACCATATGACTCCATCGCCCCATCACCTTCGATGGCTCCCTACTGCCCCCAGGATAAAGGCCACGTCCTGGCTTTCTGGGCCCCCCCATTACCCCACCTCCCCCTTCCCAGCCTCACTGCCCCAGGCCCCTGCACACGCTCCCTGGATGCTCTCCCCACTCTGGGCCTTTGCACGTGCTGCACCCTCTCCCTGACAGTCCCTCTCCTTTGGGGCTGACTGCTGGTCTTTCTCCTCCTTCACGCCTGCTCCCCAACCTCAGGGCCCAGGCCTGATGCAGCCTGTGTGTGTGTGTGGGGGCGATCCCTCTGGTGTCACATTTAACCCCTGCAGCTCTGGTGTCCCAGCCTCGTAAAGAGGCGGGAAAGCCTGTCTGGGCCGGATCTCAAACCCGTCGGACGGGTTTTCGGCTGCCCGAAGTCGTCCTGGCTCAGAGGCAGCCCTGGCCGGGCCTGGCAGGATCCCGCTCTAGGCTCAGGCCGGGCCCGGAGGGAGCTGAGGGAGCCGCAGGGCCCTGGAACCAGCCAGCCAGTGCCGCCTGAGGACAGCTCGGGGACAGTGGCAGGTGGGCCCGGGCACAGGGCGGGCGTGGTGGCCGGACAGGGCGGATGCCTCTGAGAGGATGGCTGGAGACAGAGACAGAGGGTCAGACTGAGAGACGTGGGAACAGAGAGACAGAGAATCTGAGAGACACAGAGAGAGACATGGGGAGAGGGGCCGAGGGAGCACAGACACTTGTGTGACGGGGGCAGGCCCCCTCCCCCGCCCCTGGGGCTCCTGCCTCAGTTTCCCCTTCTGCACCACGGGAAGGGCCCGATTGGGGCTTGAGAGAGAGAGCAGAGGAGGAGGAGAGGGAAGGGGCTGGGGAGGCGGGAACCGAGTCGCGGGCCCGGCCCGAGGGGAAGTGTGTGCGGAAAGGAGAAGTGGCGAGGGACCAGCGGAGGGTGGAGGTCCTCCCGCGGGTCGGGAACGCCGGGGCTTTCCAGAATGTGGAGAAACAGGAAGTGGCTCGCCCCACCCCAGCTCTGTGGGGCCGGGCTGGGCCCACCTGCCCCGCCTCACCTGCCCAGGTCTGCCCCCCCCACCCAACCCGGCCCCACAGGCTCCTGGGTGCGCCCTCCGCCTGCCTCAGTCTCCTGGACTGCCCGGCGCGCACGGCCCAGGACTCCTTCCCGGGAGGGAAACTGAGGCTGGGAGAGGGGAGCTCCCAGGGGGCGCTTCCCAGATGGGGAAACTGAGGGACAGCCCAAGCATGTTGTCATCCACCTACAGCGAAGCCCCCGGGGCGGGGGGGACCTGACCTTGGGGGTCTGTCTGCAGTTCTCCGCTGTCTGAAATAACTAATGAACATGGCCTCCCGCCCAATGTTTGTCCTCCGATCGTGGCCACTTAGCAGGCGAGAACCCTGCAGTGTGGACAGAGGGAGCCGCTTGCCCAGGGCCTCCCGGCCCCGCCCCAGCTCTGGGACCCCCTTTGTATCTGCAACCTCCCCGCCTTGGGTCACCTGATTTCGCCAATAAAAACGCAGGACTCCCCGTTCGATGGGAATTTCAGACACATGGAGGCCATCGCTCTAGTATAAGTATATCCCAAATACCGCCCAGGACGTACCGAGGCTAAAAGCCTTCGTGTCCTTTAAGTTCAAAGTTCACTGGGTGCCCTGTGTTTCTATCTGGCGACCCTGCTGCCCCGAGCCTGGTCAGAGGGCCAGGGGGACACTTGGGGGGTCCCTGCGCGGGACGGGGGCCATGGGAGGGCTTGGGTGGGGGGTGGAGCGTCTTTGACCTCAGATGGGGCCTCACCAGACAGACCTCTGGCCTCCCGCAAGGCCCGGCCCCACCGGAGAGGGGGCCTCGGCGCATGTGACCAGCAGGGCATGCCCCCCCCCCCACCCCAGAGTGGGTCCTTCTGCAGCCTGACCCAGCAGAGCTGGGCCTCCAGGGCCAGCCATGCATCAGCACCGCCCCAAATCCCTCCTCTCTGGCCTCCTCCTTATCATTATCTTATTGAACCCCCGCTTAGGCGGCCCCAAGGACTCCTCCTAGGAAAGATCCAGAAACACCCTTGGGAACAGGCATGATGGTTAGACACCAGGCACCGTCCATTTATCTGTCTGAACAGCCTAGGAGGTAGTCATTCTTGTTATCGCCATCCCCCTTTTACAGGTGGGGAATCGGAGGCACAGAGAGGTTAAGTAGCTCCTGGGGGTCACACAGCATGTAAGCAGTGCTGCAGGGAGAGCCGGGCCTCCAGCTTCAGAGCACTGTCCTTTCTGCTCTCCCAGGCCGCCCTGGAAATCCCCGAATCTGACTAATTCCCTAGACATCCCCAGACTTGGCAGATTCCTCCACGCTGAGATGGCTGGACCCACCCTGGCCTGGGCAAACTGCCCCCACGTCAGGCGAAATTACCCGTCGGGACCTCGTGGTTTCCCGGGGTGGACGTGGCAGAGGTCGAGTCCACGCCTCCCAGAGGCCGGCTCTGTGACCTCGGGCTGGCTCCTGAGCCATGATGCGCCTCGGCGTCCCCACCAGCAGAAGGCAGGTAATACCGCTCGCTGCCTCCCAGGGCCGGCCGCGGCGGGCCTGGCGGCTTCGTGGGCGTGCGACTCGGGGTGCATGGTGGGGGGAGCCTCGTGCTTCATGGAAAGCTCTGCCGTCGCCGTTCCAGATTCTTAATCCTTTTTGAACGAGGGGCCCCGCAAATCGTGAGGCTGGTCCTGTGTGGGAGGAGATGGGAAAACGCTGTCGGATGCTCTGTCCCCAGATCGGCTCACTCACCTGTTCGAAGCTTAGGTGTCTCTTTCTCAGTTTGATTTCATTAGTTATGAAAAACAGTCTCAAAGTCAAGGTTACAACCCAAATTGCCAAGAACTCTGCGCACCAATGCAAGCTCGCTCTGGATGAATCACTTCTCTCTGGGTCTCAGTTTCCCCATCTGCTCCCTTGTGCTTGTGGGTTTAGGGATGGGGGAGCTCCTTGGGCTGAGTTTTGTAGGACAAACAGCTTTCAAACATACTCATCTCTCTGACCAGACCAGGCCCTTGAACAGCTTTGACTCTAACTGGGCTGTCCTTCCTCCCCTTGTCTGTCTGGCAAACTCCTACTTGAACTTCAAAGCCCCAGCTTCAACACCCGCTCCTCCATGCAGCCCTCCATGATGCAGAGCCTCCTGATCTTGCAGAAGGGAATGTCTGCCTTAGTCTGGGGGCTTCCTGAGGGCTGGGCTGAGAACTGAGTCCTCTCTGGGTCCCCAGCTTTGTCCAGCTCAAGGCCAGACACAGAGCAGCATCCATAAGTTCATTGAATGAATAAACAAACCCGTGGAGAGGTGACCTTTAATTTTAGGGGGTTGGGATGGGGCAGAGGCCTCTGGCTGGTGGTGAGGTCGAGCCTGCGAAGCCGTGGCAGAGCCATCATTGCTGAAAACCCAGCTGAGGAAGGGGTGGTGCCCCCCGCACTGGATCTGCCAGAACCGGCCCGGCCCATCTAGTGAGGGGTCCAACAGGCTCGAGTCACAGGAAAGCTGCCCTCCGTGCCAGCACCGAGTCCCGCCCTCTTCCTGGCAGTGTGGTAAATCCCAGCATCGGCATCGTTTGCATCAGGCCCCTGGAAGCCCTGATGGGGAGGGAGCCAGCAGGGAGCCGGCCTGACGGGCTCTGGGTCTCTCTCCGGGTGGCCCCTGGAGCTTCCAGACCCCCGACCCCACTGTGCAGGAGGCAGATTGACGGGAGGATGGCTACTGGTGGGGAGGCAATAGAGAGAGCAGGACAGGGGGCCAGGGAGTCTCCGAGGAGGGGGCTTCAGAGCTAGATCTGTGTTTTACAAGAACCCCAGTAGTTTCAAGGTCAGGGGTGAGAGGGCAGCAGGGGAGGGAACAGCCCATGCAAAGGTCTGCAGGTGGGACTTGTTCGATTCTACCCTCATGTTGCAGAGGAGGAAACTGAGGCTCGCCAGGGTAAACCGCGGGCCAGGGTCCCAACAGGACAGGCGGGCGTGGGATCCGAACCCGGGGCCAGCAGAGTCCGAACCCCTCTCAAGGAGCAGGGGCCTCAAGGCGCCCAGGGACCAAGGCCGACCTGGGAGGCCCCGCCCCGCCAGGACCACGCCCACCAGAGACCACGCCCACTAGAGGCCCCGCCCACGGCATGACCGGAAGTGCGCGGGGCCCCCAAGATGGCGCCCGAAACCCGGAAGTGAGCGCGTCCGCGGCGAAGCTCGTAGAAACGGAGGCGCCGCGGGCTCCGCGCCCGGCCGGACCCGGGTCAGAGGTGAGGCGCGCGCGGCCCGACCCCCGCCCCGACCCCGCCGCCCCCGCCCTTCGCGGCCGCGCTCCCGGCCCGCGCGGCCCTGGCTCCTCCGGCCGCCCGCGCCCCGGGCCGGGGGTTCCGGGGTCCGGGGTTTCCCGCCCGCCTCGGCGACCCCGACCGCGCGCTCCGCCGTGAACCCTGACCCCGACCCCCTTCTCCGCCGTGAATCCCGACCCCGCCCTCCGCCGCGACCCTGATCCTGCTCTCCGCCGTGAACCCCTACCCCGCTCTTCGCCGAACCCTGACCTCGCCCTCCTCGGTGACCCCCGACCCCGCTCTCCACCGTGAACCCTGACCCCGCCCTCCGCCGCGACCCCCAACCTGCCCTTCTCGGTGCCCCTCCACCTCACTCATCGCTGATTCCTGACCCCTCCCTTCTTGGTGACTCCTATCCTGCGCTGTGTGGTGACCCCTGAACTTTACTTCTTTGATGACCCTTGGCCCCGCACTTCTCGGTGACCCTCCAGCATCTTATGACCCCCTGGAACTCCCCCCTCCGGGATTCCCTGACCCATCCCTTCTTGTGACCCTCAGCCCCATGCGCTTCGGTGACCCCAGCCTATCCCTTTCCTGGGGGGACCCCTCATCTCCCTTATCTTGGTGGCCCCTGACCCCGGGCTCCCTGGGGATTCCTGCCTGGTCCTCCTCAGTGTCCCCCCTCCCAGGACCCCTCTTTTCCTGGCTCCTTAGCCCAAGCAGTGCTGCAGGAGGGGCAGACACTCCTGTTCCCCCACTGCGGGTGGGGTCCCTGGGCCTTGGGGTAGGGGCCTTGCTGGTATTAGCTGACCCCGGCAGGCGGCAGAGCTTGTTGGTGTGGGATTGTGGTCCTGAGGTGGCATTGGGACTGGCCGAAGGATGGGCCAGGGGGAGGTGGTGGGCAGGGACTCCTGCCCAGAGGTGCGAGGAGCAGCCAGTGTGGGCGGCCGAGGAGGGGCCGTGGCCAGAGAGTCATGCGGGCACTGCTGCTTCCCAGAGCCCCGAGCAGGAGGCTGGTGGACCCGAGGGATGCCAGGGCGTGGACGGCCAGACAGGGGTGCCAGGGAGGCGGTGGGGTGTCCCCCTGCGAGAGGCTGTTGCCGTTCTGAGAAGGAGAAGACCCGAGTCTGTGCCGTGTGTCTGGGGTGCCCCCGGCTTCTGCTTCCTGGAACGGAATGCGCGTTGGTCCCGCTGCCTGTCCACGGCCCCACGGTCCGGGTTTGGTGTCACCTGTTTGCCCCCAGCCTGGAAGCCGGCGTGCGATGAAGCGTGCTGGCAGCCCGGGGGGTGGTGAGCGTGTCAGGGTGGGTCAGGGGGCTGGTGCTGGACTGACCTCAGCTGGGGGCCTGCTGCCAGGCAAGCTGATGGAGCCCCTGTCCCTGTGGGCGATTCTGAAAAGTTCCAAGAAAATGGGGCTGGGGCCTGGGGGTGCATGCCCCAGAGGGAAGCAAGGCCCCTCACAGGCAGGACACTCCTGGGAGGGTAGGAGGCGGCCGGTCAGTAGATGGGAAGGGCCGCCAGGGCTGGACCCGACCGTGCGCTTCACTTTGCCCTGCCCTGGGTTCTGCTGGTCTGGCTGTGGGCGCCGTATGGCCGGACCCCGAGAGCAGAGCAGTGGCCAAGTGCCCCGGTCTTTGAGGCTGAGACCTGGGGCCCGTCGGCCGGCCAGTCTCATCTTTTTTTCCAAACTCCCTGGATTTTCCCAGGGGAGGCCCCAGAGGTGGGTGATGGCTGCTGGGGGCTGTCTGCTCAGGAACGCTGTCCCTAGCTGGCAGTCCCCTCCAGAGTCCTTGTGAAGAACGCCGAGTGTAAAATCTGGACCGCTGGCTGGGCGGGCCGGTGAAGGGCAGGTTGGGCAGGCAGCCCGGGGGCCCCCGATGGTGATGGTGGGGGAAATGCAGGCAGGCGCCCACCAGACCCCGGGGAGCCCGGCCAGCGCAGGACGCCGTCCCCAGGGAGAAGCCGGTGCGGGGCCTGGGGAAAGGCGCTTTTGTTTAACTCAGCCGTCTGCTCGCGCCTGCCCGGGGTGTGTGCTGGGCGACGTCTGAGCTGTGGCAGAGGGGTGGGGGACCCCGGGGTCAGACGAGGGCCAGGTTTCCAGGGGGGCCCATAGGGGGAGAGCAGAAGAGTCACTTGGCTTTGAAGTTGGGGCGGGCGGGGCCGCAGGTGTGAGGATGGTGACCCAGGGCCACTGCCTGCCCCTGGGCCAGTCTCAGCCCCCCAGGGGAAACCGAGGCGGGACCTCCACAGCCATGGGCCTGGCCCCCACTGGGGTGTGACCCGCCTAGGCTGGCCCGGCTGAGTTCCCGAGGAGTCTCAGATGCCCCTCCAGCAGGGGCCGGGCCGGAAACGCTGACCCAGCGCGGGGCTCTGGCGGGGCTCTGGCGGGTGAGCAAGCTGGGCCGGGAATAAAGAGGCAACTGTGTCCAGCCCCAGAGGCCGCCTCCCCCTCCCGGCGGCCGCCCTGATGAAGCCCTCACGGCCGGTGCGGGCGGGAGCTGCTGTCCTGCTGGAGGGTGACGTGATCTAAACGTGGAAGCACACCGGCGGGCTGACACGGCGGTGGGGAGGCAGCCCCCCACGGTGCCAGCACAGCCCTAGGGTGTGCGTGTGTCCGTGTGCAGGTATGTGTTTTGTGTGCACGTGCATGTGTGTTGTGCTCATGAGCGTGTGTGTCTGTGTGTACACGTGTGTTTTCCATGCGTGTGTTGCGTGTGCTCCTGCATCCCGGAGCGTGTGTGTGAGCGTGTCCATGTGTCATGTGCACATGCAGTTCGCGTGGGCAGGCTTGGAGCGTCTCCGGCTGCTTTCCGTGGCCGAGGGCGGTATGGTCAGACGGCGTAGCTGGAGAGCGCGGTCACCAGACCCATCCTGGCCCGGCCTGTGCCCTGCTCTCCGGCCACCTCGCCATTCTGCCATGCCCGTCCTGGTGTTGGAGGCGCCCGGCCAGCACGGTCCCCTCTCCGCCGAGTGGAGCCCTGGTGCCCTGTCCCTGGAACTGCCCTCCCCCCACCACCGTGGGCAGGTGGGTGCCGCACGCGGGACCTGAGCAGGACTGCAGTGGAAAGCCAGCCTCCCTCACCGTCTGCTGGGGTGGTGGCGGCCTGCTGCCCTCCTGGGAGGCATGGCCGCCCTGCCTCCTCGGGTGACTCGGGCGAGGGCAGGACGGCTGCTCGATGCTCAGCTCTCTCACCTGCTACTCCGGGCTTGCCGGGCGCCCTGGGAGGCAGAGCCAAGACCTACCGTTTGTTTCTATCCCACCCGGGAACGGACCTCAAACACGTGACATTCAGGGAGAGAAGCAGGTGCGGAAGGACACACGGTGTGTGATCCCATGGACGTGAAACGTCCCGAACACGTAGATCCACAGACAGAGAGCGTGGGTGTCAGGGGCTGGGGGGGGATGGGGAGTGACGCTGATGGGGAGGGGGCTTCTCTTTGGGGTGATGGAATGTTCTGGAAGCAGGTAGAGGTGATGGGTGCGCAGCTCTGTGAGTGTCCTAAAAACGGCTGCGTCGCACGCTGTACTGGGTGTGGTATACCGTGCATGAATTGTTTCTCCATAAAACAACCAAGTGTTTAAAAGACCCCAGAAAGCAGGCCTGTGCTTGCCACTCAGGTGCCTGCGTGCCGTGGCCGAGTGGGCGTCTGGGGGTGGCCCCTGGTGTGGCCCTCGCTGCCAGTGCACACGGGGTGCTGGACGGTCCTGAGGCGTCTTCTCCCGGGCCCACAAGGAGGGCAGAGGTGGTGCCTCTCTTCTTGTTGGGGGGGGTAGATGGGACCACTCTGGGAGCCCCCCAGGTCCCAGCTTGGCCCCCCGGCAGCTGCTGTGGGCGGCCGGGCATGTCCTGCACGAGGCGGCCTGGGGGTCTGGAGTCCTGGTGCGGGAACCTCGGCCGTGTGCAGTGCGGTGGCCGGGCCCAGTGCTGCCCTGGCCCTCCGGTCCCTTCAGTCACTGGCCGGCCCCCACGAGGCCAGGTGATGGCTGGGGGCAGTGAACCCAGTGAGTGGGCGCCCCCTGGCCCCCATGCTCCCACTGACCATGACTCCTCCCGGTCCACGTGCCCTCCTGCCGTGCTCCCTGGGTGTCCACAGCATGGCTGCCAGGGACCGTGCCCACCAGGGGAAGGTGTTTATGTGACCCCTGCTGTGTCCTGAGGGTGGTCCACCTCGGCGCCCTGTCCTGGGCTCCCCGTGCCTCCTGGAGCGTGCTCAGGCTGCTCACTCCACCGCCGCGCTCGTCTGTCGTCCATCTGTCTGACCGTCCGTTGTTCAGAGGGGGCGCTGACTCTCCTGTCGGGACCAGCCTTGTGCCCTCAGGAGCAAGCCCCCTGCGTTCCAAGGCTGCTGCATTTCAGAAGCTCACGTGCCGTGTTCCGGGTGGTGGGTGACCCGCCACTGTGAGGGCTCAGGGGCCACGGGGCCGAGAGGGAGGGGCAGTGGGTGGGTGGGGGCCGGATGGCACCGACTTCCCCCGGGGGTGGCCGTGTCCGACCCTCACCCACAGCCTGCGCTCTGGTGCAGCTGAGCAGGAGGTAAACTGCGGAAAGCTTGGCCCCCGAGCTGCAGCCATGGGGTCGGGTCGGGGTGTGAGCTGTTGGCCCCCTGCCCGTGTCTCTTCCTGGGTTCTGTGGCCATGGCCGGGTCTGCGTGGGGGCCTGGGGGCCTCTCAGGGCTGCTTCAGGGGGTCTGGAATGTTCTCCTCAACCAGTTTGGGGCACGGCTCTGCCCTGGACACTGGGACCGAGCGTCACTCCTCCCGCCCCACCTCGGGGGCGGGGGTGGTTCTGAGCTTGGCGCTGGCAGCACAGGACCAGGGAGCCTCTCCTGCCGTCACCAGGAAGCTGGTGAGCTGGCTGGGGGTGTTTTGGGGGTTTCATCAGATTCTGGCCCTCCAGGAGCTTGGTCCCCTGTTTTTGGGTTAGGGCTCAGGGTGAGTGAGTCCCCAGGCAGATGTCAGGGCTTGGGGACCGCCTTTGGGGGTCCTGGTGGTAACAGGGGGGCCGGTGGCTCTGCACCCAGCTCTGTGGGAACCTGGAGGAAGGCACCTCATGTGGGGAGGACCTGGGCCGCCACCCCCAGACCCGGGCCTGCTGCTTCTCTGGAGAAGCCGGCCCGTCGGAAGCCCCGGCCACGTTCCTGCTCCCGTGTGCAGGGTGGCCGGCCTTGCTGCCCACTCATCCACTCGTGACTGTGTCCTGCCCGCGTCCTGTCAGCTCAGTGACGGCTCCAGAGATGACCCCATCCCGGTCCCGGGCCCTGCGCACGTGTCACCTCACGGGGCAGAGGGGACTCTGCTGACGGGTTAAGTCGAGGCCCCTGGGATGGGGATGGCCCTACATTCCTGGGGCCGAGGGTCATCACAGGTCCTGGTCAGTGAGAGCGTCCTCTGCTGGAGGCTGGGGGCGGAGGGACCCAGAGCTCGTGGAGGCCTCATGCTGCTGCTGGCTCTGAGGGGGCAGCGTGTGTGCCCAGGACACAGACGGCCCCTAGAAGCCGAGACCCAGCCCCGGCCGACCGCCAGCTCAGAGACAGGCCCTCAGCCGTGCCCTCATCTGCAGGAGCTCAGAAGCGGATTCTCCGCAGGCTGGGCACTGAGGGCTGGCGAGCTCGCCCAGACATCTGACCCACGATCCGCCGGAGGGTCCAGTGCATGTTTTAAGGGGCCGAGTTTGGGGTCGTTCGTCACAGCAGAGGGAGAAATGCCCCCAGGCTCTGTGGGCGGGTCTTGGGGTTCCTGCTACTGCGATTTGGGGGCCTCTGTCCTCTTCTCGGAGGTGGGCACGGGGTCCAGCCCAGCACAGGCGTTTGCATGGGTCTGTGGGGCAAGGTCGCTGTCCCCTGGGCCCAGTTCAGGGCTGGGAGGGGCCTCCCTCCTCCTGGACACTGGATGCCCTTCGGGCTCAGGCGAAGGTCCTTTGTGATGTTCTTGGCACCATGCTGGATGGCAGGAGCCCGGGGAGGGTGCTGACTGGTCAGGCCGCTCACCTGGGACTAGTGTGACCTGGCTGCGGGCAGTGCCAGCTGCTCTCCCATTCAGCGTGCTCCGAGGGGCTGTGTAGAGAGACCTGGCATACTAGCCAGCCCGAGGCACACCCAGCACCAAGCGGGGATGGCAGCAAGTGCCAGGAGGGACAGACCACCCTCAGCACGGACCCCGGACAGACCAGAGCATGTCAGTTTCAAAGGACCAGGAAGTTGGGGCCAGTGGGATTTGGCTTAACATCTGCTCAGGGGAGGAAGACCTGGGAGTAAGAGGAGATCACAAGCTCAGTGTGTCTGCAGGCTTTTTAAAACCACAAATAAGCACAAGACGTGAGCAGGCGCCTCCCGGGAGGGGGAGCCTGCATGGAAGATGCTGAGCTGCCGTGGGAAGCCATCGCACACCTGTTGGCCTGGGCAGAGGTTGAAAGGTCTGCCAAGAGCGAGGGCGGGCCGGCCGGTACAGCAGCCGGAACTCCATCGCTGCCCGTGGGCAGGTGGATCCGTGCCGCCACCTTGGGAAGCGTTCTGCTGTCCCCTGGAACGCTGAACTGCATCTGGGAGTTGGGGCAGCAGGGACCCACGGCCCTCTGAGACCCAGGCTCTGTGTCCCCAGCTGTGACAGAGAAGGCTGCCCATCCTGGTGCCCTTTCCCCGCTGACCAGCCTTCTCAGGGCCGCGCGGCTCTGACACGTCCTTATAAACTCGGGTGCGGCTCGCTGTAGCTGTGCTAAGTTCATTTGTCAAGCGCCTGCCTTGCTGTAGGCATCAGAGCGTCCTTCCGCCTCCCCCTGTGTGGGGCTGTCACTGCAGCTGCGGGTCTGCCGGCTGGCCGGTCTGTCCTGCAAGAGCCGACGGGTCCCCGCGGCCGGCAGATGCATTAGCCGGAGAGCCGGGCAGACACGGGCGACCGAATCGGTGCCTCCAGAGCCAGCCCAAGGGTCTCCTTTTCTGCATAAACGTTTGTGTCTAGCGAATGTCGCCCCTGTCCCTCCCTCACATCAATCGGGTTGGTTCTGCTTCCCCAGATGCAGTTTCTCCTCCCAGCCGGCGTTTCCCTCCTGCGCCCGCCTGTCCGCAGTGTGGGAGCGCTGAGGCTGCTGCATGCCTTGTCCAGCCTGGCTCTGTCCTCAGTCATGTGCCTGCTCCCCATGAGTGGCTCCTGGGGCAACAGCACCGTCCCTGGGGTGGCATGTGGGGTCACTCTGTGTGCACCATGTTCCTGGCTCCTACATGGTCCAGCTCTGCTGCCTCTGCTCTTGGGGGTGAGGTTGGGGTGACGGGCTGTGCAGCCACCCTCCCGCCAGGGCCTCCTCTGTTCACCGTCCGCTTACTGGTCCTCCATTTGGCCACGTGTTGACCGTGCCAGGCTGGAGCCAGGGTGTCAGCCGAGCAACCCACCAGCCCGGCTGTGCAAAGGAGCTTCGGGGTGTCCCTGTCCGCTGGGCGGGGCGGCCACGTGGGGCCTTGGCCTGGAGTGTCTGGGGCGTCCCCCTAGCGTGCCCAGCCTGTGACAAGGAGGGAGGGGGGCTTCGTGTCCCAGCAGGATGGGAAGTTTTGCAAGAGACCCTCTGTCACTTCATCACTTCAGACACCGTCTGGAGGAGGGGGGGGCGGGGGGGGGGGGGCCCTGGGGGACCCTGCTGAGTTCCAGACGCCTCTGGGGACTCTGTGGAAATCCGAGGTCACATGCTTGGTGCCAGCCTCACCCGGTCACCAGTGCTCCAGGCCCCCTAGGGGTCACAGGAATCCAGGCCGAGGGTCGTGCTGGCTCCAGCTGGGGTTTGCCTCCCCGTCCTGTCCGAGTGTCCTGGGGCAGCCATGACAACTGAGCACATACTGGACGCCTTAAACCACAGAGGTTCACCCTCTCCCAGCTCTGGAGGCCGGACATCTGGGATCCGGCTGGGCAGGGCTGCACCCTCTCCCTGAGCCCCAGGCTCCCTCCCGCCTCCCTCAGGCTCTGGGGGCTCCAGGGGTCCTGGGCTCGTGGCCGCCCCCCTCCAGCCCCTGCCTCTGTGGTCACAGGGCTGTTTTATTCCTGTGTGTCTGTCCAGATGTCCCTTTTATAAAGACCCCAGGCTTTGCATCAGGCCCATCCTCCCCCAGTGTGACCCCATCTTAACTGATTTCATCTGCAAAGACCGTTTCCAAATGAGGGCCCATTCACAGGTTCCCGTGGATGTGAGTGTGGGGGTCGCCCCAGGACGCCTCTTCTGCCCGCCCGGCCCCCTCCTCCAAATCCTTGTCCCCCGGTCGCTCACCAGCTGGCCTTCAGTGCCTGCCTGGCCCTTGGGCCCTAGATCTGACCCTGGCCCCCTTTGCTGCTTGTCCCCGTGCATCCCACCTGAGTGACACCCGGTCTCAGTGCTCAGTGGATGAGGAAGGGGCTCCTGAGGCTTTTGGGAAGCAGAGAGCCGCCACCTTTCCTCGGGACCCTCCCCTCCACCTTCCTTTTGGTCCTTGGGGCCAGCCCCCCCGTGGAGGTGGCCGTCCAGGGGTACGTGCCCCGTTGGGGGTCCTGGGAGAGCTGAGCCGTGCCCACGAGCCCAGGCAGGACCTCAGCGTGGGGCTGGTGCCCCCAGGACAGGCCGCTGGGTGTCACCCTAGGTTGAGCTCTGTTGGCTCGGCTCCTGGGCCACGGCTGCCCGTCTGTCTGCCCCGCTGACTCCAGCACATCCCGTCTCTGCTGGGCACCTCCACCTAGGAGCCCTGGAGCTCCTCCTGAATGCCCTGCTCGTGTCCCTTCCCAGGTTTCCTGCTGGAGACAGACCCCAGGTTGACTCTGACTGCGAGGCGAGGCGGGAGCTCCCCAGCCCTCGCCCTGCGTGGATTCTACGGACGGGCCCTCCTCCCAGACAGTCCAGGGCAGCCAAGTGGGGCCTGGCCAGGCCTCCCGTTCCACCGGGGCCTCTGCCCTAATAGCCACGCCGCCTGGGACGCCGGCCGGCCCTCGCTCCGCCTTGTCCTGGGATCCCAGGGCTGTCTGGAGCCAGTGGAGGGATGGCCGGAAGGGCTGCTGTCTTGTGCCCCGTGGGATCTAGCAGGTCCATGCTGCCCGGAGATGCGGTTCCTGGCGGGGGGGGTCGGGGGTGGATGGGACAGTGGCCTCGTCCTGGCCTGGCAGGACATGGATGAGGAAACAAGTGGCAGGCAGGCTGCACGGCTGGCAGAGGCCAGGCAGCACGAGGTGGAGGTCCGGGCGGCTGCCTCAGAGTGTGCTGGGGGCTGAGCCGACAGCTCAGTGTGGGGCGAGACTGGCGGCCTGCCCTGGGGCCCCGGCCCTGCTGAGGACCACCTGGGCGATGGCCGAGGGGCTCACAGAGGGGATGGTGGCTGCAGCCGCCTGGGTTCAGGCTCGCCAGGCTCTCCGCCGCTTCCCACGTTCCACCCCCCATCGTCCTGTCTGGGCCACTAATTCCTTGATCTTTCTCTTTTGTAATGACTCATCTGAAAACCTGAACTTGAGAGGAAATCCTCTGAACTTGAACCGCGATATTTGTGAAGCGCAGGCCCCTCCCGCGAGAGCACCCACGCTTCGCCCGTCATGCGACTCCCGTCTAAAAATACACCCGGCTGCTGCGGGGCACCGGCTCGCACCGCCACGCGGCCCAGACCTCGCTAGGGCTGGGGGTCGACCCTGGGGCGGCTGGAAGCCCCCAGGGCTGCGGTGCGTTCACACTCTCGAGCTGGGGGCGGGGGCGGGGCAGCCAGCCAAGGCCAGGCCGGGAAGCAAGACGACGGGGGCAGGGGGCTGTTTGGGGGGCTGCCCCAGCACCTGGGGGGCAGGAGCAGGAAGCCTGAGGCTGTGGTGGCGCCGAGGTGTTAGAGGTGACAGGGGACCTGGGTGTCAGAGGAAGGAGAGCGCTGTAGGGGTGGCCCCTGAGGGCATGGGGATGGTGGGGGGCTCAGTGTCCTCTGCTCTTGCCCAGTGCCTGACACCCCCGCTCTCTGTGGATCTGCCTGTTCTGGACGTTTCCCGTCAATGGGGTCACGCGCCGTGTGTCCTTCCGTCTCTGCTTCTCTCCCTGAGCGTCGTGTGTTCAGGTCCGTCCACGTGCAGCCGTGTCAGGGCCTCGCTCCTCTTCACGGCTGCGTCGTGCTCCAGCGTGTGGGGGGACATGTTGATATGTTGTGTGGATCCGTCATCCATCGATGACCATCTGGGTTGTGTCCACCTTTCGGCCCTTGTGAGCTGTGCTGCTGTGGACGTGCGCGTGCAGGTTTTGTGTAGATTGTGCTCTCAGTCCTCCTGGGTGGACAACTAGGCGCCGAGTTGCTGGATCTGTTCTAATTCTCTGTTTATCCGTTTGAGGACCTGCCGGCTTCTCCGGCAGCTGCACCGTCTTAGGCTCCCACCCACGAGGCTCCCTCTGCCGCCTCCTGCCCCCTCAGCCTTGGTCTTAGTTTGGGTGCCGACTCGCCCGCGTCCCTCCCCTCCTCACACCTGCTCCAGGTCTGGGTCTGAATGCCCTCCCGGCTCAGAGAAGTCTCTGGGGGCCCCGGGCATGGCAGGCCTCCGCGAGTCTGTGAGAAGCGAGGCTGCACAGGCCCTGGGCCCAGCCCCTCTTCCGTCACACCTCCCGTGCCCCAGCCCCCGGGTCTCGGGCCCCTAGCCAAGTCCGGAGCCCTCCCTGCGGCTGACAAAGACCCTTTCTCTGAAGGACTGCAGGTGACAATGTGGTGCCTGAGCTTTCGGGGCTGCCACTGAGGACAGGTTCCCTCGGGGCTCATGGGCATGGCCCACCGCCATTCCTGGGACAGGAGCCTGCGGGGCTCCAGGGGAGGACAGGAGGGTCTGCGCAGGCCCGAGGGACGTGGACAAGCCACGAGCCCAGGGCCAGCCTGCTGCCTGTGGGGGTCCCTCGGGCATGGCGCGCCCCAAGGACGGTCCCTGGGAGCTGCCCATGCGCCCCCTCCTGCTCGTCAGCCCACGGGCTCCGGACGGTGCTTTCCACGGGAGCAGCCCGGGGCTCCGCCGCGGCAGAGCCGAGAAGCACCGGAATGGGAAGGGGTCGGCTTTGCTCGGGGCCGTGGCTGCCGAAGGGGAAGCTGTGGCAGGAGGGGTGCCAGCGGGGTTTGACAGGGCTCCTTGGGTGGGGGACTCGTTCCAAGCGCTGGCGGCAGAGAAAGGGCGGGTGGTTGAACCTCCGAGACCAGAGCCAACCAGCCAGCGCCCGCGGCCGGCTGAGCATCCTCTGTTGAGCAGAGGTGGTTCCTGCCGCCTCCTGTCCCGGTTTCTGGGGGCGGGTGCCCCTTGGTCGCCTAGGTGGCCATGAGATTGCAGAGGCCCAGGCTCGGTGAGTGCCTGGCGAGCCTTGTTCCTGTCCCCCAAGGAACCTCTTCTCCAGATGAGCAGACTGAGTGAGGCTCAGGGGGCCGAGGTGCCTGAGTTGTCCAGCTGGTGGAAGGCCGTTCAAGTTTTGACCGTCTGCCTGACCCCAGAGTCTCTATCAGGAACGGCCAAGACCCCAGATCACGGAGTGGCCATTTGTTCCTCGAGTGAGACCCTGGGTCCTTCCGCCCGCAGCCTCTGAGTCTGTGTCCCCCCAGGTCCCACCCTGCGGGAGACTGGAGGGCGCTGGCAGGAGGGCCGGGGGCCACTGGGGGTCCAGGCCTCGGTGGGCGGCAGGCGGTGGCATCCTGCCAGTGGCCTGGAGTAGAGCAGCTGCCTTCTTGAAGGGCCCGCACCCGACCGTCTGCTGCAGATCAGCCGGGGCCCCTTTCCTTTTCCTGCCGTCCCGTCCCTTCCACCCAGGAGTGCGGGGTAAAGGCAGCTGCTCCCCGCCCCCGCCCCCTGCCGATTGCACAAGCCGCCCGTGCAGCCGGTGATTACTGGAAGTCCCGAGGATTTCTTCACTGGGGCTTGGCCGGGAGTGGCGGCCGCCTCCCTTTCCTGCCTCCCTCAGTGATTAACGTCCCGTGCCCGGCCGCCACCCGCCCGCCAAGGAGCCAGTGCCAGCTTGGGGCCCTGCTTGTGGTGGTGGGGGCTGGGACCAGGGGGCTCAGTCACAGACCACCAGGCAGATGGAAATCGTGTGTGGCTGGGGTCAGCCCCGCGGCTTTTCCTGGGGAACGTTCTCAGTGGGGACACTGTGTGTCCTTACCCCCAACCAGGTCTGGCGGCTCTTCCCGCCTCAGCTGGGCCCCGACTGCCCCGGAAACCCTCTGGCAAGCCTCGGCTGGCTGCAGGACAGGGCGACCGAGTCCGCTGTGGGGCCCCAGTTCGGAGGGGCCGGCCGGGTTGGAGTCTGCCTCCCAGCTGCAGACACCCCTGGTCGCAGGGCCAGGCGCGTGGCCCCGCTGCTCACGCTGGGGGTCTCCTCCCGGGTGGTAGGAGCTTGTTTGGTGGCCCAAGTGGGGCGGTGAACATGGGGAGGGGATGTGGCGGGGTGCCTGGCCACGCTGCAGGGGCCGCTTTCGCCCCGAGGTCTACCCTGGAAGTTCACGTTAGTTCTGCCCCGGGCACAGCTCCCTGCGGCCAGGAGCCCCGCCTGGTGGTGTTTGATGCCCAGGTGGGACATGTGGTCAGGGGTCCAGGCCCAGTGTCCCCTGGAACGATGGCAGTGGGGCCTCCCATGTGTGGGCTTGGAGCCTGGGGGCTGACTGGGTCCCACTCTGGCAGCTGAGGGACCCCCCTCCCTGGCACAGCCCCCGGGGAGAGGCTGGGAGCCAGAGGTCCCCCTAGCAGCACTGCGGACTTGGGGAGCCTCATCTCACACCCTCTCCCTGTGGGGTGGGTTGTCAGTGCGGGCGCAGGCCGGGGGGCCGCTGTCCCCACCCCACTCCCTCTGTGCAAGCCTGGCCCACCCTTCCCTCAGCCTGCTGTCCCTTGTCCCTGGGGAGGGTGCCTCACCCATCGGGGTCGGAGGGCGCCCTCAGGACATGCCGTCTCTCTCTCCAGGTCATGATGCCGCCACCACGGAGCAAGAAGCCCAGATAGACGCCCCTGCGGCCCGGGTCGTGCAGCCGCCCGATGCTGGCAGTGGGGCCCGCCATGGACGGGGAGTTCCCTCAGCCCGAGCCCCCGCCGACGGGCAGCGTCCTGTACAGCCTGTCCCCCCTGCAGACCCCGCTGTGCGGATCTAGTGTCCAGGTGAGCCCCGGCCCCCCAGGGTCGGCCTTGGGGTGGCCCGCTGCCCTCGGAGACACGGCCTCCCCTCCCAGACCTCGAACGGATATCGCAGCCCCCAGCTCTGCAGGGGGACCCTCTGGGGTGGGGGGTTCTGTCAGCAGATGTGAGACACTAAGTGTCTTTGGAAAGGCCGCGACTGGCCCCGGGGAGACGCTGGGGCCTGGGCTGCTGCCTCCCCTGCAGGAGGTCAAGGGCTGGGACCCCGGTGACGGGTCATAGCAGTTTCTTGTCTTTTTTCATTTATAATAGACTTTATTTCTTACACGGTTTTAGGTTTACAGGAAAATTGCACACAAAGTTCCCACATATCCCCCAGCGTCCCCACTGTTAACCTCTTGCGTTAACGAGTGTGTAACGTTGTTGGAGAGACGAGCTGATACTGATACATTGTTGTGAGCTGAAGTCGCCAGTTGACATTCAGGTTCAGTCCTGGTGTTGGACGTTCCTTGGGTTTGGACAAATGAGTAATGAGTGACACATATCCACCATCACAATGTCACATAGAGCAGTGTCACTGCCCTGAAAACCCCCCGAGCCCCGGTCTTCATCCCCCTCAACGCCTGGGCCCCCATGGATCCACGGGTTGTTCAGTGTCTCCACAGTGTCTCCGTTTCCAGAGGGTCCTGTGGTTGGAATCGCGCATGTCTAACCTCCTCAGACTGGCTACCTTCGCTTCCTCATGTGCGTTTAAGGCTCCTCCGTTTCTTCCCGTGGCTTTAGGCTCGTTTCTCTTTAGCGCTGAATGACGTTCTGTTATCTGGACGGACCAGTCCGTTTATCTGTCCCCCACTGCAGCGCATCTCGGTTGCTCCCGAGTTTTGGTGACTGCAGCGCAGTATCCTAAGAAATAAAACGAGCATAGGTGCTGGGGGGCCTCCTCCCAGCACAGAGGCTAGAAGAGGCGCCATGAAGAGAAGGGTCCAGAATTCTCCAGCGAGTCAGCCTGGAGCCCTCCGTTCCCCTGTAGAAACAAACAAACCGTGTTTCATGGTAGGGAGACTCGAGCTGCCGGGAAGCTGGGCGGGGAGCAGCTGGGGTGCTGGGCGCCAGAGGACAGCGTGGGGTGCTGCAGTGACGGGCTGGGGCTGCCGTGGGGTCCCCTCCTTCAGTAAAGCTATGGCTGCTCCCTCGCCTTCGGTCCTGCTGGGATAGGGGCTAGGGGGGAAGGCCAGCAGGGAGAGAGAGCGAGAAGCAAGCTTAGGTTTCGGGGGAGCCAGGAGATGGGGTGCCAGGGTCAGAAGGCCTTGAGAGCCCAACGCCCGGGACCGTCGGGAGGTGCCCGGCCCCTGATCGGAGCTTTGCAGAGGATCTGGGAGGGCGTGCTTGGACCCAGAAGCCACCCCCTGCCCGGATGTGCCCTTGTGGTATCCTAATGGGATGGGGCACAGACTATGGGGTTACAGAGAGGGAGCCTGGCAAATGAGGGGCGGGGAGTAGAAACGCGTTAGGACTGAAGCTACACTTGCAGCCGTAAAGCCTTGGATGATGTCCAGCGCCTCCGGCCAGGGTCCTGGACACCGCCGTGTGCCCTCCGGCCTCCTCTCCCTTTCCTCTTGAAGCCGTGTCCACATGTCCCCTGACCCTCCACGTCCCCCACCTCCCTCCAAGCCACCCCATGCCCGTCCTCACGGCTGGTGCCTTCCTGTCCCCATGTGATCCTCGCCGACGCCCCCACATGGCGGCTGACACCTGGCAATAAGCGGACTCATTCCTGGGGTTCTGTTTCACCCCGTTTCGGTAGCTCAGAGCATGGGCTTGTCATTCTTAATAACCCCACAAGATTCTTTCTTTTCTGCATCCTATAATTTACTTAATTATTTCCCTATTGTTGGGCCTTTGGGGCAGTTCCAGTTTTCTGTGGCTATAAATAGCCATGCTGAGTCTTCCTCCCCGCTCGCTCACGGATGAGTCCCCAGGGGTGTGTTTCTGAAATAGAATTCCTGGGTCAGAAGGAGCGCCGGGCGGGTGTGCAGAGGATGGAGCCGTTCCACTGGGTATCTGCTCCTGCCACATCCCCTTGATGGTGACCCAGGAAGCCGGCCGACAGCCAGGACAGCCCATGGGGACCAGAGGGACTCAGAAGCTGGACTCCAGGGAGGGACATTTGGGCTGCTGTAGGGACCCTGGTGCAAGGGAGGTGCCTGGTCGAGCCGTGACTTTGGCTCCGGCCCCCTCCAGGCAGGCGGAGCAGGCTGTGGGGCTCTCCCAGGGTGCGTGGTCTCTGCGGGCAGGACCCTCTTTACCCAGGACTCCTGGGTCTGGGCTGAATCAAGCTCAGAAAGTGGGGCCCAGGGTGGAGGATGCAGGGAGTCGAGCTGCCCCCAGAACTTCCCGTGTCACTAAGGTGGTCAGATTTAGCAAATAAAACTACAGACATCCAGTGAAATTTGAATTTCACATAAACACAAATAGTTTCCTAGTATGTGTGTCCCGTGCAATACTTGTACTGAAAGTTATTTGTCGTTTATCAGAAATTCCAATTTCAGTAAACATCCTGTGTTTTATCTGGCAGTGCTATTTTATCTGCTGCCCTAGTGGGAGTGTCGTCTTTCTACGTCAGCTTACACATGACCTGGGCAGCTTCGAGCTACCCTGCCAGGGCTACCCCTCCCCGGGACCAGGCCAGCCTCTCTGTCTCCAGGTGGAAAATCCCCAGGCAGGCTCTGATTGGCTGGCCAGGGTCAGGTGTCCATCTCTGGACCA